>NC_044495.1:42769710-42789710 GCF_902362185.1 Chanos chanos
ATAGTGATGTCTCCGGGCTGTTTGGTCCTCTCCCAGAAAGACACAGCAGTATGGCTTTTCTTCTTCCTTCTCCTTTCTTCTCTTCTCTCTCTCAACAAGGTCAATACAATATGAGACTCTTAGAGAAGAAGAGAGGAAACATTGTCTCACTCTTTTATTCTCTCTCTCTCTCTCTCTCTCTCTCTCTCTCGCACACACACACACACACGCACACACACTCTTTTCCTCTCTCTCTGTTTCACACACACAGATCTTCTATCTCTCTCTTTCTCTCACACACACACATGCGCACTCTGTCTCTGTCTCACAATCACACATACACTCTTTCTATTACACACACACACACACACACACACACACACACATTAACACAAATACATGTGCGCATGCATGTAAGCTCTCTCTTTCTCTCAGACCCCATCCCCATTGCTGAGTTTGTACTGGCCAGCTCATCGTTTTTCATAAAGCCATAAACTCCGATCCGTTACGGAAATGATGATTGAAATGCAGATTAAAAATAGACCCAGATAAACAAACGTGCAATCAGGAAGAGCGTTTTCCTCCATATTCTCCTTCAGTTGGGTGCTGGTGGCTTTTCTGATGCCAGAAATTCTTGTTTACCTCTCTTTCCATTCCGCATAAGGGGTGAAGAAAAAGGCCTTAGTAAATATTGTAATGTAAACTCCCAAATATTTTCTTTTCATAATCACACTGAGGGTAAGTGCCTGTGCTCTTGCCCTCATCTGCGGCATTTATGGCGTTTCCATGGCGAGTTATTTTCGTGCTAAGCTGTCTGAGCATCAGGGTTTGTGAAGATGACTTGTGTAAATGTTGAATGGGGTTAGACTATACTTTCGCTAAATGTCAGACTCTTATTCTTTTACTGAATTAATGCTTCTGTCAACCGAACTGTACAGCATAGCGAATCTACAACTGCCTAAACAACAGAGAATCATCATTACTCTGGAGCAAGCTTCCCCCCTGGAGAATTGATCTGAAAAATAACTAACGCAGTGTGTCCTCACTTTGTCTTATGTTCTCACACACACACACACACACACACACATACACGTGGGGTGGGGTGTAGACACTTTGACCTGCTTTATCGTGGCCTGAGTCATTACCATTTGTGAGAACCCCCCCCCAAACAGTGGCACCTGGATGGTATGTTCTCAGAGCAGGCCCAGGTCAGGATCTGGGTCTTTCCCTGCTGAGACGGCTGCGACAGAGTGAGTGACAGAGAGACAAGGGAGGATGGGATGGGAGGAGGAGGGGGGGGGCTCTCTGTGTAAGCCCTCTGGTGGAATTAATAGGGGTTGGCTCTATTAGCATAATGCTAATGTTGTTTTGGGGAGTGGGGGGAGGGAGGGGCGCTATGGTCCCTTGTTCTCCCTAGAGGTGAAAAATGAACAATTTACATGAAATTAACTCCACTGCAGGGGAGGCTGAATCTCTGTGTGCAACTCCCTCCCTCACTCACTCTCTCTCACTCACACACAAACACAGACACAGACACACGCACGCACACACACACGTGCGCACATACACAGCAGTGACTGTGATGAGAGAGAGACAGTGAGTGACATGTTTTCCTCAGAGCACTATCAGTTTTACTGATCTGCTCTTAGCAGTAAGTACAGCTCCAAGTGTGTTTGTGTGTGTGCCTGTCTGTGTGTGTGTGTGTGAGTGTGTGTGCCTGTCTGTGTGTGTGTGTGTGTGTGCGCCTGTCTGTGTGTGTATGTGTCTGCCTGTGTGTATGTGTCGGCCTGTGTGTACGTGTGTGTGTGTGTATGCAGGCTGTGTAAGAATGAATCTGACACCTCCATTAATTTCTTTCTCTGTCGTCCTTGTGAATAGTGACAGGGCAGTTCATTAATCATATGACTTTGTAAAAAGGCTCTTTTCTCGCCATCCAGGCAGCGGACGCCTGCAAAACACCACGATATTTCGCTTTTGTTCTCATAAGCAACAAAATCAGATATACAACACCCCTTCCAAAAATATCGACCCTTCACCAGGGAAAACGAATGGCCAATTTTGTTCGTCTATAATTGAAAACAAGAAAGAACAACTTTAAAGGCTTGTTGGGGGAACAGTGATGGCTGGAGTCCAGTATGAGCAGACCTGAAGAAAGAAGGCTAGAGGCAGAAAAAGCTGACAGTCCTCTCTTTCTCTCTCTCTCTCTCTCTCTCTCGCTCTCTCTCTCTCTCTCTTTCTCTCTCTCTCTCTGTCCGCGGCATGACTTATGAGTTTCCTCCGGTTTGTCTGGAGGTATGGCGGTATGATAGATTGGCGATCGTTGTCTGGTAACGGCCGTCCACCTTCCCAAACTGCCGGGCATAATCTAGCCTCTTTGATCTATAATCCTCGCTCTCCCGTGCCCTGACGCGCCCTGTGGTTTGGATGGAATGCCTTGCCGTCATCGCTGTCTTCTGTCTTCCCTCAGCGCCAGCCTGAACAGGGTTTGGCTCAGGTCAAACCAGGGAGAAGGAAAAGGTCGATTGGTTTTTGACCTCATCACTGAACTTCTCATTTCAGTCCAGCTTTTAGAGTCCTGTACACTGGAATCAGAACAAGATTCTCACCACACTGGTGGGAAGACACTTAACACATGGATACAGATTCTGTGACTCTGTTCTGTGTTCAGGTCGACCAAGCCTCCTAGTGACTTAAGTGGTGTTAAGTAAAAGGGAAAAAAAATATTTTTGTCTCAGAAATACAGGGGTATTGCTGAGAACATGCCAGTGTGGTCTGTGTTCATCTGCTCTCTTGGAAAACCATGCCAGCAGAAATTGAAACCCATCCCTTCCCTAGCTGGCAAGAGTCAAAAGAAGAAAAAAATGATATGATTCTGTAATATAGTATCCTGTCCGTCCAAACAGCATTTACATTACCCTAAAATCTGAACAGAACTCGATTCTGATTCAGCTTTGCACTGTGTTTGGATTGTAAGCAAACAGGAGGAGGAGGAGGAGGTGGAGCTTGGGTCTCTATCTCTGTCTGAAAAACGAGTCAGGCATTCCCGCCCGAGGTGAGGGACAAGGTTTAGTCCAGATGGGACTGTTTACGTCGATGATGAAGCTGATCCCGGGTCTGGCATTGAGGGCGTCAGAAATACCAGTGATAAAAATCAAAACGCTGCTTTGCCTGACAGGACTAATCTAATATCTGATCCCTTAGAGGCAGAGTGTGAGAGAGAGGGGGGGGAGGGAGAGAAGGTGGAATGGAAAACGTGAGAATGAAGAGAGGAAGGAATGTCAGGTTATTGAAAAGAGTCAAATATCTAGTTTCACCTCCAGAGATCTCCCAGGAGACCCACCCCTGTGTGGTGTTTTCACAAGAAACCTTTTTATCTCGGACGAAACAGAAAGGCAGATTTCAGAAGAATCGGGAAGTTTCATCTTGTTCATGTTGGCTTCGGTGAATTTGTTGTAATTTGCCAGTTTTAGTTAAACAGCAGTAAAGAAACGTCTTGTTTGGTGCATGCTGCCATTTTTAGGTTAGTTTAAGTTTTTTCTTTTTGCGTAGCAGCTAAACAAATGCACAATTATTTTGACTTTTCTTTATTTGGCAGAAGATATGGGTCGTGAACGACACTTTTACACTCAAAAGTAAAAACAGAAATAAGTAACTTAGTGGATGTCTTTCTTGTTTTTTTTTTTTTTTGTTTTGTTTTTTAAGTTTCTTTAGGCTCCCAGTCATCTGAAAGGTGGCAGGCCTGGAATTTGGATTTTAACTGGGTGAAAATTGCTTCATTTTCATTAGAGGTAGCAGTATTACGTATAGATTTGAGTAGCTTGTGACACGAGCTGTTAGATCTGTGTGTGCGTGTGTGTGTGTGTGTGTATGTGTGTGTGTGTGGAGGGGCTGAAAATGTTATTCGGCTGTACAGTTAATGCTGAAAGGAAAAGAATGTTCCGGCGATGCAGATGGAACTGCGGTGTGTTACGATGCTGTCCCAGTGAGAGTACGAGAACCGTCATCTCTTTGTAACTCCCTCATTTAGTTCTTTTACTGGTTGTCAGCCCCAGGTATACCCTCCCCAGTCTGTGCATCTCACAACCTGTTGTCCTAATTGGTCCCTGGAGAAAACGAGCTCCTTTTCTTCTCTTTCTCAGCCAGTGGGCTAACAGAGTGTTTGGAGGTCATGGGAGTCACGAGAGGAAACCGCTGTCCACACCTCATTTGGCGAAGAGACTCTTGCGTATCCCCAGAGAAAACATTAATTGTCTCGTAAAAAGAATTTGCCGGCAGTGGAGAAGAGCCGTTCCCGCAACTCAAGGGTCGACTCGGGGTCTCAGCCGTGACAGCCGTTAGCGTCTGCTTTCCTTCTCTCTCTCTCTCTCTCTCTCCGCTGTCAGTCTGCCTGCGTGTCAACAGGTGTGACATAATGATTTTGTTGACCTTTCAGAGTGTCGCCTGGCATTTTGATGACAAGACGCTGTAGCACTCACATTGTGACAGTGTCTTTCCACGCGCCCGAGAAACAATTAGCTGTCAGCCTCTTCACTACATGCCGTGTGTGGGTTTGGGGACTTCTGACAGGCTATTGATTCGCCTGACACTTTCATGTCCTCCCTCCCTCCTCCTATTAGCCCTGCTCCTCAGAACAGACGAGCCCCCCCCCCCCCCCCCTCTCTCGCACTCTCCTTGAAGTACAAAACTTCTTTATTATGGCTGATTTTCTAGCATGAAATCATTTATAAAGATTCACCAATGGATGAACCCTCTTAATTACATCTCTCTCTCTCTCTCTCTCCCTCCCTCCCTCCCTCTCTCCCCCCCTCTCCCTCTCTCGCTGCGGTGTGCGCTTGCTGTCACTCTGTCTGTCTGTGTCAATCATTTCTCTTTGCCTGAGGAAGAACGAGGAGTTCAGATTTTGACTCAGTTCACAGTATTAAACCAATCAGTATAGAAGAAGGCTTAAGATGGGGAAAAAAAACTTACTCTCTTTTTCTGTGTGAGTCATCACTTCTGTTGGCCTTGACAGATGGGGTGTGTGTGTGTGTGTGTACGTGTGTTTTATCTGTAGACCAGACCCCTGAGTAGATACTCAGTGTGTCTTGATAGAAGGGCTAGGCTGAAGTCAGACCGACTCTGAGACAGGATCATTGGAGTGGAGAAATAGCAGCGTTATCAGCCTTCTCCAGAAGGCCTATCAGGACCAGTCTCTGGGTGTACTGGTGCACAGACAGAGGGGAAACACAGTCTTGAGAAAAAAAACTATGCTGTACTGCGTTCGCCCGCTTTATTACAGGCCTAGATCTCCAGCATCGATAGCCAGGGCACGCGCAGGACTTCAAGCCGCGGGAAATTAAAAGGCTCAAATCTTCCCCAGCAAAGATGGTATACACACGCAAAGTGGAATTGAGATCCTTCTTCTCTCACTATGATAGAGATTAGTTGGCCGTTATGTTCTTCTCTCCCCGCTCTCCTGTAGCTCTATTTTTGTGTAACAAGACGGGGCGTCAAGAGTGTACGACCCTGTTCTCCCATATAGAGGGAGTGTCAATAAATCATGTATTTTAAACGATTCAAACTTGTCTTGTACTTGGGCTCTTTTTTTCGTATTTTGAGCATTGTAGATATTTTCTCCCTTTCACCTCGGAAAGAATGGAGGGTGGTAACGTTCTTTTAATTCTAATCGTCTGAAGTCCTGCAGACAAATTCTCAAAGAGTGTCTGCTCTCAAGTTTTTGTTTAGGCAATGCTGAGAATGTATGTGAGGGATTACTCTGGGTAAACGAAAACCTGATTTAAGATACAGTATTTGCTCCACATATTTCGCATCCATTCTCGACATAAGACCCTGTCGTTAGAGATCGGCTTTGTCAGTTCAGAAGATGACAGGCAGTGATTTTAAATTTATTGCAGTCGTTGGTTCAACAGAGCATGACACAAACTGCACGCTGGAATAACCTTCAGAGTGGTAGATTCAAAAATCACGGAGCATAGTTTGCGTGCATAACCTGAGCTGTTTTCCTTCAAATGTTAGCAAATCTGACTTTAATTACAATTACAGTGTGAATGTTAATGATAATTACTGTGTAAAATGAAAAGGCTATGTTGGTTGGCTGCCAGACCTAGAGAGACTAAGCCTGAGTATTTTTTAGGGCTCTTGGGGGTTAGTGCCTTTTTGATTAAAGAAAATCATTTTATTTCCCCGTTTTCCAATGGGCTGAAACGGCTGTTAAATGTCCCATTGTGTAGATGGCGTTATGTTGAATTTGCCGGGCAGTTGCTGCGGGCCGTGTCTCCGTTGTGTTTTTTATATTGTGGTTGTTTTACACATCAACATCTGGGTATTTTGAGTTTGTGTGCTGTAAACAATTGGACATTGTTTAGTTTAGTTTAGTCTGGTTTGTTGTCTTGGCATCTAAACGGGAAGAAAGATACAGGATATGTTGACTCTTAACTACAGTGCGTAATCGTTCATGTTTTAACTTCATCATAGACTTGTAGGATAAAAGAAGTGTTTTGTTTTGTAGCAGAAATCAGCGCTCTTAATCTTTCCCCCTGCAAACCCTATGTTCCCTCAGTCATGAACTGGCTTATTGACCAGACCGCTTCCACCAGCATTAAACAAAGCTCTCAGTTCAAACGCCAGTTGTTTAATCTTTCTCTGTTTTAAGAGGTTTTGACCCCTACCAAATGTCTCCCTTGGCCCCCTTTTTAGAACGATTTATGTTCATGTCTAGGTAGACTTAACAGTGAATTCCAGTTTGCCTGTTGTTTGAAAATTTTGGTCGAATCTTTTACCTTAGCTACATTCAAAAATGATCCCCTCATCCTGCCAGGTTTGAGAAAGCCCCTCACGGGGAAAGGGGGCTGTGAATTTGTTGCTTAAGATGTACAGGAGATGGAATAGAAAGCTAAGTAGTTTTTAGTTGCGCCGTTCCACACGTGACCTGCAGGGCTAAAGCTGCTTTATGCAGATTTTCTTCCCTCCCGCGGCTGGACCGTTTGCACGGGCATGTAAGGGCCTGCGGTGGCCTGGGGTGGGCTGGGTGTCGGAGTCAAAGTTAGAGACAAGGATACAGTTAAACAGATACAGGGTGACGGGAAAAAGGCAGATTATGAGAGTGTGTATCCTGAAAGTTGCTTTTTTAGTCCAGTTGTTGTGTAGACCAGTCTTTTCAGTCAAAATACACTTGGTGCAGTTGACAGCTTAAACAAAACTAATTAGACAAGAATGTGCCTACAGCTGGGCTGTACTGTAATCGTTCTCTGCTCGGCCAGTGCTGCACATTGTCCCTTTACGGAAATGATTCACTCCCTCTGTAAATTGAAGTTGTAAATCACCCTTGCTCTCTTTTTTCCCCCTCTGCTTTTCTCTCTCTCTCTCTCTCTCTCTCTCTCTCTCTCGCTCTCTCTCTCTCTCTATTGATTTTCTCCTGCTGAACTTTGCCTATCCGATTTCAATTTTTTTTCTTTATGTGGTGTAGTAATACCACATTGGCTCTCCCAGATGCCCCGTCTCTGTCTTCACTGTTGAAAACTAAGAGGGAAAAACCCATTTCCCGTCTGAGGTGTGTGCTCAGTCGCCCAGTGAAATATTTCAGCGTTAAACAGACTTTGAGGTGAGGGCAGAGGCACATGTTGTCTGAGAATATTCATAGATTCATGTATTCATATTTGTGTTGTTTATCAATATTCAAAAAGCAGACATGCACTTTATCTACAGACTTCACTTTTAAACCATCAAATTTCAGGAGTATAAAGCAACCTCTCTAGTCAGTGTGTGTTTGTGTGGGTGTATATATGTGTGTATGCGTAAGGCAAGTTTAGCACCTGTTTTGACTTTTTGGCCATTGTTGTACTTGAGCCAAATGTAGTTTTCAGTTCAGTTTTAACCAGTAGATGATTTGTTATTTTTTAACATGGTGGATGGCCCAATAGTCATTGACACTACTCTATAGAGTATATATGGTGATGGCAGGTTAACAGGGGGGATGGCCCAATGGTCACTGACACTACTCTATAGAGTATATATGGTGATGGCAGGTTAACAGGGGGGATGGCCCAATGGTCACTGACACTACTCTATAGAGTATATATGGTGATGGCAGGTTAACAGGGGGGATGGCCCAATAGTCATTGACACTACTCTATAGAGTATATATGGTGATGGCAGGTTAACAGGGGGGATGCATTTTGATCCTTTTACTAACAAGGGGGATGGCATCCCCCCTCTTCCCCCACCTGTTTTCCCCCTACCAGTGTCTGTTAGTCTGTATCATGTTAGTGCGGATTACGCACTGTCTCTCTCTCTCACACACACACATGCACACACACACACACATCAGGTATTTGTGATTTGAAAGTAAACACTCTGCTGTGAGACTAAAGTGAAACTGGTTCCTCCAGAAATACATGTGTAAATGATGTGTTGAGAGTATGACTGCAGAAGCAGTGAAGAAACTCTGAGGTCTGACACTGTTATTTTCTTTTTAATGGCATTGTTAGCTACCTCCGTGCAACTGTTACGACGGGTTGCATTTTCTGAATGCATTGAAAAACAGGCAGTGGTGACATGGACTGGCTTTTGTGGCTGTTAGGAAAGGCAACGAACATGAGAGAGACTGAAAAAAGAGACGTTTTTTTATTGGATGATGAAACTAACGTGTCATTCAGAGTTTGTGACTGTGTGTGTATGTGCGTGTCTGTGTGCGAGAGCTCTCTCTGTATGTGTGTGTATGTGTGTGTGTGTGTGTGGGGGGGGGTAAGCCTCAGAGGGGAGGCAGTCAGACACTAGGCTCATCTATAGAGATTCTGACAGGAAAATTCTTTTTCCTGTTGCTGAAACAACAGCAGTGGACACTAAAACACTCAGATGAAACACTACCGACTAACACTGTAATTTTCAACAGAGAATGACGTAACCATGTCATTCCTTAAAGGGCCATGGATCTGGAAAACCAGATTCAAACGGAAGTGTTTGTCATTGCTGATGGGCCACTAGGAGAGTACTTAAGACTCTGTTTTCTTTCCCCCCTAAATTCTGGTGCTGACCCAGATGGGTGAACACATCATTCGTCTGTGCGTGTGTGTGTGTGTGTGTTTGAGAGGTTCAGGACTGCACAGAGAGCCGGTTGAGTTTGCTCAGGGATCAGCTGGTTACAGTAATCCAAACAAGAGAGCGATAGAGGGAAAAACCACAGCACCACGTATTACTGAGATTTACCTCATAAAACCCGGTCTTCATTAAGTGGGTCATGCTGTTGGTTGGCCAGCATGGATTTGTGAGGTATTAACGGCTAGTGCTGTAATTAGCATTATTGCTTCATTATCGAAATTAATTTTTTTCATTATGTGAATAATGACTTGCCAAATGAGAACGCAAGGGGACTCTTATGTCAGAGCGGATTGGCTAGCACAGAGAAAAGTCAGAAACGTTTTCATGGTTAAATGGAGAGTAAATTGGACTGGAAGTGTTTGCTAATCCTTCTGTCATCTTTGACAATGGGGCCCCAATCCTGGGAAATGCTAGTCAAGACGCCTGGCACTTTCTTCCACATAAGGCTAAGTGTGTGCGTGTGTGTATGCGTGTGTGTGTGTGCGTGTGTGTATGCGTGTGTATGCGTGTGTGCGTGTGTGTGGGAAAAGGAGAGGTGGATGAAGGGTACTTGAGAAAGAGTTCAAGGTTGTCTGTTATATCTCTCTCACACTGATCATTCCATTATGCTGATTTGGGATCATTTTGACAAAAACTCTAAACTCACTGACCTTTTTTCCTTATAGCAGATTTTCCTTGGGCATTGTACGTTTCCAGTCACAGAATAATAGAAGTACCAAACCTGATGATCAGCATCTGAAAATACCACAACATTGAGATTTCACCTTTTTTTAAGTATAGCAAATTTTGATGGCTACATGTAGTAGGCCTATTGTTTGCTGGCTAGTAGGTGGTGAGATGTCACTGATTTGGTTCTCCTTTCGGCTCAGGAAGTAGTCACAGGGGCTGTGTCATTTAAGAGTTTTCTGCTCTCATTGGCTAACAGCTACCTCAGAGTTGAGTGGTGGAATATGCCTCATAGAGGAGGATGAGCAGCTGCCGGATTCAGCCAACTGCTTTTTAAATGGGGAAGAAAACAGTGCAATGAATAATGACATGGAAGTTATTCACTTCCTTTTGATTTTTAATTAACCCAAAAAAGATTCATCACGAAAGACTGATGTAAAAAGATTCATCCCAAATGATTCACCTTAAAAGTGCAAGCGTTTTAAGTGAGGCAGGAAAGACCACCCCATCCCCCAGAAAACTTTTTTGTAGAAAGATCCCCTCTAGTAGTTAGTCAGCACTTTGAAAAGTGCTAACCTCCGTCAAAGATCAGGGGAGAAAAAAACTCCATAGCATGGCTCCTGTGTGTTATGAGCTTAATAAGGGTTGTGCGTGTGAGTGTCTGTGTGTGTGTGTGTGTGTGTGTGTGTGTGTGTGTTCGCCTTGAGATATTGAAGAAAGAGCTAATTAAAGCCAGTGTAATTTATTAAAACAGTTCCATGGATAGCTCTGTAGAATGTGTTTCAGTAGGAACAATTAGGAGAAGTACGAAGCTGTAAATGATTCTTATCTGCTTTCATCTCTGTGCGAGCCCGGAAGAAAGAGACCAACATCTGTTAGGAAGTGAAGAGATTTCAAATCACTCTGTTTCTCACAAGTCACTCAAAACCAAACTTAAACAGTTCTCTGACCAGCCTTTTGGTTCTGTCAGACAGCTACTCGTCCACTGACTTACTCAGTCATATTATTATTACATTCATTCATTCACTTCATTTCATGCAGTCACCCACTCCCCCCTCCCCCTCTGTCTCCCTCCATGGTGTGGTTGTGTTGTAGATGGTGTAGCAGTAACAGGGGCTGTGTGCTGTAAAACTGGGGGATATGTTCATGACCAGAGCTTTGGAATTAAGGCAGAGAGAGAGCAAGAGAGAGAGAGAGAGAGAGAGAGAGAGAGGGAGAGAGAGAAAAGCCTTTAATCTGGAGTGGAATGGTAGTGTTATCTTTCACTCTCTCACTGGGGAACACAGCCTCACCAACAAGCACACAAAGACTGCCTTGTTGAATGCGGTTCTTGTTAGTTGTATTTCTCTCTCTCTCTCTCTCTCTCTTTGTGACTCACTTACTCACTGTGCATGCTCATTCCAAGGACACACACGCAAAAAAAACAAAACAAAACAAAAACAAAACAAAGCTTTAAGGAATAGTTGGTGCATGCATGGATTTGTTTCTGTGTGTGTGCACGAGTGGGTCAAATGAGTGTGTGGTTTGTGTGGAACAGTGGTGTGTGTGTAAGTAGGGAAACGCAGAGCCATTGAATGTTAAGAGGGTAATATAGACTGGACTGTAAAACAGAGTGGTAATTAATTGGAGCTTATAGAAGTAGTACACGAAAGAAAATTACATTAGCATAATGCTAGCTTTTGATCACTCCCTGCTTGCGTGGGTTGAAGACAGTTTTAACACGCATACATGTCGCATGTTTTCACTTTGATCTTTGCAGTTCTGTGAAACCAGATGATGTGTTAGCAACAGACGGTGTGTGAAGTTTGTGTGACCACACCTCGTTCTTCACAACTAAAGCCTAGCCTAACCTAGAATAGCCTAGTTTAGCTTTGTCTGTTTGCATATTTGCTATACTATGGAAATCTTTGGTGAAATGATTCCTAGTGAAATTGCCCTAGTGAAAAGATTTGTGAAATTTCAGAATTTCAGTTAAATTGCGGAGAGGGTGGTGTGTGCAGTACAGGACTGTTGGACCAAAGTTGCTTTCAGTCACTGGTTGCCATGGAAACTTGACAAAGGAATGGATGTAGTGACTGTAAAGCTGTGATTTGGGGCTTTATCCCCAAACTGATTCTACAGCAGAAATGGGATTTTTGAGGCAGTATCTCTCTCTCTCTCTCTCTCTCTGTCTCCCTCTTATGCCTGCTCTCTCTGTCTCTGTCTGTCTGTTTGTCTCTCTCTCTCCTTCACACTCTCTCTCTCCCTCTCTCACTCTTTCTCTCTCTGGCTTTGTTATTAGCAGTAGAAAGATGACAGAGCGATAAAACCCTGGCCGAGAGAGCCAGATGGAAATAGTTTATATATTTATAATAGAGAAGAAGAGCCTTTTTACGCTCCTTATATTACCAATGAGCAGGAAATGGGGCCATACTCTTCTCTAACAAGATCTTCATTAAAAGTCATCAAAACAAATACAATCTGAGTCACAGCCATGCAAGTAAGAAACCACAGTGCCTGCCTAGCTCTGTGAGACCTGCCACTTTGAGAAACCACAGTGCCTGCCTAGCTCTGTGAGACCTGCCTCTGTGAGAAACCACAGTGCCTGCCTAGCTCTGTGAGACCTGCCTCTGTGAGAAACCACAGTGCCTGCCTAGCTCTGTGAGACCTGCCTCTGTGAGAAACCACAGTGCCTGCCTAGCTCTGTGAGATCTGCCTCTGTGAGAAACCACAGTGCCTGCCTAGCTCTGTGAGATCTGCCACTGGGGTCAGGGGTCAGGGGTCAAGGGTCTGGGGTCAGGGTGTCATCTCGGGGCAGACCATCTGTCACCCACGTCCCCTCTCAGTTTTCACCAAAGAGTATCAAGCTGTGAGGGGCTGAATGTTTTCCACCGTACTCCTGAACCCGTGTGTATACGCGTGTAGCAGGAAAGACTTCCAAAGGTCTCAGAGTAAAGCGGTAAAAAAGTAAAGCCGTTTATTTTTTATACTACACACACTAATAGAAATAAAACAAAACTTTTCTGACAGGAGGAAACCTAGAGTTAAGTTATTCCTGATACCATCAAAATCACTGAAAGGTAACACACGCACACACACACACACACACACACAGCTTCCTTGTTTCTTCTACTGTCCTTACAAACACTGTTAATTATTATTAGCTCGGGAGTTTTACCATGGAACCACATTTATTTATCCACTTATATACATACATAAAGAGAGAATATTCAGCTGTGGAGCTATGGTTACATTGTCATGTATGTATAGGGAATTTATAGTTACACTTCACACTAAAGATATGCTACCCCCATCACCTTTGACTGTTGTCAAGAACTTTCTGTGAAAGTAGTTTGTTGGTTGATTGGTTGGTTGGTTAGTTTTTGTCTGACAGATTCACTTCACGTCATTCCACCAGTCCCACAGTTCATTAACCTGGGCTGTCCACCCTGTCAATCACCCAGACATCTCCATGGAGACACAGAGTGCTCATGGGGTCGGAGCTTCATTAGCAGCTTCTCTGCTCTAACAAAATATTGTGCTTAAACTTTAATGAGAGAAAGAGAGTTGAGAGGAGAGATGAAGGATGAGATTTAGGAGGAATTTTGATTAAAAACAGAAAGTGAGAGAGACCGAATTATTTGGAGACTGGGAGAGGGAATTACCAACAGAGATAGTAGACGAGTTAGTGAGGGAAAGAGACAGTTTAGATTATAAGATGAGGGAGGGCAAAAAGAGTTTGAGAGAAGGAGGGCAAAGGGAAATAGAAAGATTTGTTTAGTGAGAGAATGGTGCTGAAAGAGCAACTCACAACAGTGCATCTGACTCTCAGTATAATGCATCTCTTTGTGCTAAGCCAAGCTAATCTTCAGCTCTGAGTTACTGTGCTCTACTGCCAGCTCACTGAGCTCACTAGCACGTAGTCTCTCTCTCTCTCTCATACACACACACATCCACATCTCTATACGCACACTAACACACACACGCTCACACACACACTGCTTGATAATAGAATATTGCTTGCACTCCATAACTTATTAGATTATAAAAGAGATTATAAGATTATAAAAACAATGAACCTTGTGCCCTGTGTGTTTGTGCCAGTGCATGATTCACTGACACACTTAGCGTCGTAGGAGCTGTGCTGTGTGGAGCTGAGGGGCTGAGCCTCATTGTAAGATGGTTTTAATTGTCTGGTCAGAAATAGGGTTTGTAGAAAAGAAATGTTGGTGTTATTGGAAAGGAGGTGGGGGGTTGAAATGATTTTCTTCTGTTGTCGCTTTGTTAGATTCTAGGCTAGATTTTTGCAGGACTGTATTTATAATACACACACACACACACACACACACAGCATCTCATTTCCACCAAATGTAAAGAGCTTTTCTCATTGCTTCTTGATATAGCTGCAGGAGTAGTCTAACCATCAACTGTATTCTGGTGTATGCATGTGTGTGTGTGTGTGTGTGTGTGTGTGTGAGTGTGTGAGTGTGTGAGTGAGTGAGTGAGAGAGAGAGAGAAATAAGTGTGTTGGTGGAGCTGGAGAGACATGAAAATCAGTCCTGATAAAAGTTCCCCTGTCCTCTGAGTCACTGAGGCAGAGTGTCATCGGTGTTTGCCGGTAACTTCTCTCCAGATCGGTCCCTCTGCATGCCTGTGTGGTTATAAGACCCATGAGGTAAGACACTACAATGGCCAACATGTTTTTACTCTCTGACTGGGCTAAAAAAGCGGTGAGAAACAAAGACCTGTGTGTGTGTGTGTTTATCAGACATTCTTCCAACACACTTCAAGTGTCTGTAGCAACAGCAGCAGACAGGAGACTGTTTGTTTGTGTGTTTGTGTGTAGATGGTTGCTGTGTCAGGCATGTGAACACCCCCCACCCCCTTGAGACACAGGACTTACAGACCTTTGACAGACAGGCTCTGCTGTCTCTTCACGTATGATATTCTGGCCTGTCAAAACACACACGCGCACACACACACACACACACACACACACACACACACACAAGCATGCATGCACAGTCAAGCCACCAGGACGCAGTTAGTCACATCATGTCAGTTCACTTGCTGAGAAACCATGCCTCCGTACTGCTGAATAAAGAAATACTGCATAGTCCACTCCCTGGTCAGTTTTAACAAACAAATTTCATCTTTTCCTTTATTAAACAACTGTGTACAAATACATCCGCACGGTGGACTAGGTCCAAAAAGTCTGTGCAGGTCCCTGTTACTGTGCCAGCGACAGCACCCGTGTGTGTGAAACTTCTACGCTTAGCAATCTCTCAGATATTCAGGGTGCGTAGCAGTGTCTTAATCTCCATTGAAGCGGAGAACAGCAGAATGCTAACGCTAAGTGTGTTGTATAGGGTTTCATGGCTGGTTGCAGTCAAGAGATCTTGAAGAGTTCAGATCGTTGTGGCCAATAAGGAGCGTTAATATCCCACTAAACCTCCCATGAATTCTTTATTGCGCTGCGGATGAGTGGAGCGGAGCGTCGCTTACAAGATAGTAATAGTTCTGTCTGAGTGTTACTCGTGTTTAGTAAAGGGGAGAAAAAGAAACTATACAAACAGACCCTGAAGCACGGTCAATTATACCAGAACTTTCAATCACCATGAGAGACTGTGATGAAGCAAAAATGCCTTGTTCCTTTTTCTTTTTCTTTTTTTTTAAAACATTGACTGATGAGTGTTGGGAAAAGGGAAGACGCAAGACACTGCAGGCTCTGAGTGTGTTTATACTGCAGAGCTCGATAAAGACAGAGATCATTGACTCCTGCCGTGTCATTAGCTGATTAAATCCCTTCCTAAAGAGCCACCGTGCTTAGGACACATAGAATGGGCTATGTAACTAACATGCTGTCTGGGCTGGATCCTGCAGCTTCAGTTGAGGTTATCCGTTCCAGACATTGGAAGTCACAGCTCTGTTGTCATTCGCTATTTACAGACTTGTTAGGGTTAGAGGAATAGTCTCATAGCACTCACCTGCTGGGTTCAAACCAGTTTACACTGAGCTCGTCTTTGTTTTTCTGCTTGGCACGGTTCCACCCTTGTCTTCCCCTTAACGTCTGACTTGTGGACAGAGATTCTCTCTTTAGTGGAATGGTAGAGCGGAGAAGAATGAGGTACAGAATAGTGTACGGGTCTCTTTGAAAAACATATCCCTTTTTATCGACAGAATCAAAGCAAGCAGCAACCTGCAGCTTGGCTTCTCATGGAGGTTTGGAAGGTAAACAGTAACTGAAATGATTTTAAAAAAAAATCACGACATTCACGCATTGCAGAAAAAAAAAATGGCTGAGTTGGTGTGATGCTTCCTGTGGTGTTTCTCTGTTCCAAACTCTGTGTGACTTTAAAGTCTTACCTCCAGAACTTGATTCTGATGGTTTGATTTGATCTTTTTTTTTTAATCACAAAAGAGGCTGTTCTAAATATTGCCTCAAATGATATGCAGATCATAGGAGTAACTGAACAAATCTAACTCTCTCTCTCTCTCTGTCTCTCTCTCTCTCTCAGAGATGATTTGGTGGATGACGCTCCTGCTCCTTTTGTGTGCGAACACATGCCTCTGTGACGAGCCTCTTGCTGCCTTTCCCTCCGCCACTACTATTAACAACGTGGTCCAGGACCCCAGGACGGGCCGCATCTATGTGGGTGCCGTCAACGCTCTTTATCAGCTGAATTCGTCCTTGCAGCTGGAGAGCAGTGACATCACTGGTCCTCACAAGGACAACCCCCAGTGCACACCTCCCATCACCCCCCAGTGTGCTGAGGCAGTGGAAACTGACAACTTTAACAAGCTTTTACTGGTCCACCCTTCCAACGGATCTCTCGTGGTATGTGGAAGCCTGTTCCGAGGAATCTGTTCATTGGTGAGCCTTAACGATGTCAAACAAAAGGTCTATTACAGCGACACTAAGGGTGAAAAGACCTACGTAGCCAGCACGGAGGAGGGTGTGTCAGTGGTCGGCGTCATCTCCACCTTCACTAAGGACGAGAGCGAACTCAAAGTGTTCCTGGTCGGAAAAGGTTACGGAAGCTCGGACAGCTCCAAGATCATCAGCACACGTTTGCTGCAGGACTACAATGACATGGTGGTGTTTGAGAACCTGGTGGAGGCAGCCACCGTGCAGGCTAGCCCCCTTGTGCAGAGGTACCTGCACAATTTTCGTTACGTCTTCAACACCTCTGAGCACATTTACTTCCTGTTCTCCCGCACGCAGTACATGAAGGACAGTCGCAACTTCACCTTCGTGGCTCGCATGTGTAAGAACGACCAGCATTACTACTCTTACACAGAACTTCAGCTGAACTGCTCTCGAAGCAACCGCTACAACCGGGCACAGGCTGCCTACGTGGCATATCCAGGGCCGGCTTTGGCAGAGAGCCTAACTCAATCGGGCGAGCACGGGACAGTCACCACTGACGACCAGGTCTTGTTTGTGGTGTTCACCTCAGACGATGAAGGGGGTGGTTCAGCGCTCTGCTTGTATCCTCTTAAAAGCATTGACGCTAGAGTAGAGAAGGTCATTGGTTCCTGTTACAATGGGAAGGGTCTGATTGGTGACAGAGAGGCTTTATACCAACCTTACTCCAACACGGAGCATCCATGTCGAGAAATTGCACCTGTAAGTGTATGTTTAAACCTGAATTTTTTTTAACTTCTTTCTCTCTCTTGCTCACTCTGTGTCATGGGAGAATATGGTGTTTTGAGAAGCACGATTTTGACGTGTCCTTCGCTACTTAGAATCCCGAGATGGCAAAGAAGTACCCTTGTGGAGCTGAGTTCCTGCCTACTCCCCTGGCCACCAAACCTGAGTTCGCCCTCAGTGTTGAGCCTGCATACCACAGAGACAATAGCCTGCTGACCGCAGTAGCCGTCGCCGTGGAGAAGGAGCACACTGTCGCATTCCTGGGTACCGGTGCGGGGGAGGTGTTTAAGGTAAGTATCTTGCTCCATTCCAACATTCCTTTCTTCCTTGACTGCTTCTCCAGGTCTCTCACTCCCGGCGAGGTTGTTTTAGAAGGCACCACTCTAATGGTAGAATACAAATTCTGAGAACTGGCTTTGTTGTTCCTATTGAGATGGTTTGCATTGTTCAACAGTTTGTGATTGCTTTTGGTGTGAAGGGTTCAGAAAGACATTACCTGTTACCTGAAACCTGTTGCTTCTAATCCCAGGGGTAGAATATCCCTCAGTGGATTTTAAAGGCAACAGATATTTGTCATCTTTTGGTGTTGGTGGGTGTTACATGTCCTCTGATTGCCTGCATGCTTATTTTTAATAGTACCTTTTTTAAGTGCACTAGACAGGAGCTGATGAAATTTATAAATCACAGCATCTTGTTTTTCTGAGGCTTAAACTGAAAAAAAAAAACCCCTGCTATGTGACTGGTCAGATATGCCTAGCCTTGAAAACACATATAGATAAGTAGAGTGTACGTATTCAGGCAGTGACTAACACTTCATTACACAGTCTTATAGTGACTCTCTTTACTGACAGGGTAGTGGGCTAACTCCAGCACCACCGTATCTCCCACATATCCACTCCTCCATAACCTGAGTTGTTTTGTTTTTTTTATAGGTGCATCTGTCTAGCAGCCCTGAGGCCTACAGTAGGATGCCGGTTGAGGGAGCTGAGGGACCAGTTCATAGGAGCCTCTTTTTCGACACAAGCTTTGATCATCTGTATATCACCACTACCAAACAGGTTAGTGGAACCTGACATTGAAAACCAACTGATAACTTATACCAGTTAGAACTCTAATGTTTAATTTAAATATAGCTGCATGAAAATGAATACAGTCTGTCGTCGGTATCCACGGAGGATTGGTTCCAGGACCCCCCTGCAGATACCAAAATCCACAGATGCTGAAGTCTCTTTTATAAAATGGAGGAATATTTGTATATGACCTATACACATCCTCCCATATACATTAAATCATCTCCGGATTATGAAGTTGGCTTTCAGATTTTTCTGCTCATGATTTGGGTAGTTTAGGTCATTAGGTGCCCATTTAGGTGTTAGTTCCTGTTCCCTAATATTGATGTATGTGATGTTTGACCCTCTCTCCTCCACTCTGTGTGGCAGATCACCAAAGTGCCAGTGCAGGCATGCCACTTGAAGAAGGACTGCCAGTCCTGTGTGGCTCAGAAGGACCCATACTGTGGATGGTGTGTGCTTCAGGGCAGGTGTGTACGTGTGTGCGTGATCCGTTTCCACGGTTTCACAGCATGCAAACAGTGAATGCTCATCTAGAATCTGAATCATTACTATGTTAAACCCGCCTGTAAAGCCAATGGAAACGTTTTAAAATCTTGATGTTTTGAACATGACAAAGTGGTGATGTTAGCAACTGACTCAAGGCAGTGCTTTTAACGTAAATGGTAGAGAGAGAGTAACTCGCCTGGACATAGCAACTCCAGACATTGACTTGGCTCTTATTGTCCTGTAGGTGTACCCGTAAAAAGGACTGTGACAATCACGAACAGAGGAACGCATGGTTATGGAGTCCAGACCAGAAGTGTGTGACCATTCAAGCCTTCAAACCACCCAATATCAGCTGCAGGAAGACTCAACAGGTATCATACAGAGGGAATAGAGCAATTAAAGAGCTATTACTTATGCTCCTAACAGTTTATTATTTTAAATAAAAGGGGTTTCCTGTGGTCTTTTCTCCTTTTTATCGGTAACAAAAACCACAGTGACAGATCTTGTGAGTTCAGAGCAGTGCTGTAAGTGGTCGTAACGCTGAGCCCCTCAGGTCTTACCACAGAAAAGGTTTTGACTGCTGAGTTTGGTCACGCCCTGATACCGTGACCTGGAAAACACCTCCCTCAGGGCCCCAAACAAATTTCAATATGAAATCTTGTGTGAGCAGATGGCTGAACCATTGTGTTGACTGCATTTGTTTTTAGCCCTGTGCAATCTTTACGCTCGAAGAGAAGATGTCAGTCAATATTTTCAGGGCTCACAAAATTTTTAAATCCCTGGTAGCCCTTCGTGCAGGCATTCTTCAGATTTTGGTAGCCCGAAATGAATTTTGACTAGTCCGAAGAAAGAAGACCATTTTTTATGTAGATATGTTCAAGAAAGCAATAAAAACAAGCACAAACTGCAGCAGTCATCATACATAAATCAATCAACAATCAGTCAACGGTCATCAAAATAAAAATCAATGCACTGAAACTTCAATATGAACACAAAACAGATTGAGTAATGGTAATAATATGTATGTTATCAGTCTCAGGCAAATGTTCATATAAACTTTCCAACAT
>NC_044495.1:42794710-42842210 GCF_902362185.1 Chanos chanos
ACACCTGTGTGACATTTTGCCTGTTTGTTATTTGTTCCCTGAGCAGTTTGCTTACGACAAAGAGCGGGAAGTCAACGTCACGTTTCACATGAAGGACAGTGAGACGAACAAAAAGATTGACAGCACTCTTCAAGGTGAGTCTCCTCCACATAATCAAACACAACATCCCTTAGAGAGGAGTAGTATCCATAAACATAAACAACATAAACAGTACTATTCATGTCATCACAGTCACAGCAGTTTGTTTTAAAGGAAAATATGTACACTTTACCTCCTGGGGACATAGAACAAAGTCTTACCATTTTTAGAACATTTCCCTTGAAACTCTCTCTCTCTCTCTCTCTCTCTCTCTCTCTCTCTCTCTCAGTGGTGCTATACAACTGTTCAGTGGGCAGAGAAGACTGCAGCCTGTGTAAGAATGCTGATACGAAGTACAATTGTGTCTGGTGCGCGACGACAAATTCCTGTGTGTACAGACAGCTGTGTACACAAGAATCAGATCGGTGCCCTGCTCCCATGATTACAGACGTGAGCAACCCACGCACACATGCACTCACTCTTTCTCTCTCTCCCTCCCCCTCTCTTACTCTCTCACTCTCTTGCTCTCACTCTCTCACTCTCTTCTCTGCACTCATCATCCTGATCTCTTACACTCTATTGTTTTTCTTTCACTTGTTTTTTTCCCTCAGTTCTCCATTCCCTCCTTTTTTCAATCATCCACAGCTTCTTTTGTCCAGGACACCTCTCTCTATTCTCTCCATCTTTCACTCTCCATTTGCTCTCCAGTTTTTTTTTTCTTTTTTCAACTTTTCAACTGTTTGGGAGGCATGTCCTGCATGAGAAAATATATAAACTGCAATTCATGAAAGCTAAGCTAGTCTTCTCTTAGCACAGTCTGCTAAAGCTATTGGATTAATGACTTAAAAGAGCGTGCTCAGTCTTTTATCTGCACTAGGGTTAACCATGATGCTAATTTCACCTTTAGTTGCTTTAGGAGCCATTTTACACATTTCCTGACTAATCTGAGCTGTCACCTGTTAACTTGCCTCCATTTTTCTGACCATGTCACATACACTCCCAGAGACCCACTGGCCTCTCATCTTTTAAAGAGAAACTGTTTGTTTGTTTGTTTGTTTGTGTTGACTTTGCCCTGCTCGGTTTCTTGTAGATTATCCCCCGTTATGGACCCATAGAGGGGCATATCTCTGTCACCATTAAAGGCTCTAATCTAGGCATTAGGAAAGAAGACATCAGGCAGATTACGGTCGCTGGAATGAACTGTGCTCACCAGGAGGAACTTTACTTAGTGTCTACGAGGTACAACACACACACAAGCACACACAGATATACGCACACACACAGATATGCACACAGAGACACACACACACATCCACATGCACACTAGGGTTTGGGGGTTGCACGAGTGCATCATTTTACAACTCGAGTACTCCTTTCCGGAAAAAATGCAAGTTCTGGGAAGGGGCGGGGCACATAGAGCAAAGCATAAATTTAATGATATTATATGAAGATAACACTTGGTCTTACCTTACGCAAGGGTCAAGTATGTATGATACTGACGATATTTTAATATTATTGTTACCAATATTCTACAGTAGCCCAAGATAGAAAGGTCAGTCAACGAAGTGGGTTTATTGTGTTTAGATTGTTTATTGTAAAATTATAAATTTGGTGAAACCTCGTCATCATTAGTAAGCCTAACTGACTTAAAAATAAAATTAGTCATATTTGCTTGCATCTATTTTTGAGCATTAATTTGTTTAGCTCGTTAATGTAGCCTAGTCTATTATATGACAGATTCGATGTTGGAGCCATCCTTGAGAAATCCGTCTACATCGCACAGTTGTTGCTTGTTTATTTCATCACATCGACAGCTGGGAAAGAAAATTTGCACAGTTAAATACAACAACAAAACAAACAAACACACTTTTCTGCTGTCACCATCCTTCTTGTTTCCCACGGGCTCAAACTGGAAACTGAGCGTATGCGAGATCTAGCATCACGCGATTAACGAGTACTCAATGTTAATGTAGAAACTGGAATTGATGTAACTGCTGAAGTACTCGAATGCTCGGGTACTCTGTGCAACCCCTAACACACAGACACACACACACTCACATACCTACATATTCACTTACACATCGGGTGTTTTCTGTGTGCTACAGAATAGAGAGTAATGAATTGATTAAATGTAATACATTTTAAAAAGGAAAAGTACAGAGGTGTACCTGTGTCTTGGAAGTATGGGTTGAGTACCAGCTGTGCCCTGGCGACACCCCCTCCCAGGTTGGGTGTGACTGTAGTTCTCCCCTCCTGGGTGCAGCTGGGACTGTAGCTGTGATTAAAGACAAACAGTGGTCTCAGAAGTCCTTATGCCGTTTAACAACACTGTTTGCCTTCAGATACAACAGAGAAAAGTGGTCTCCAAGTTTCCAAGTGGTGGCTTACAAAACCACAGCTAATTTAATATTCCAAATTGGGAATAAAAAAAAAGTGGGAAAGTTTAAGGAGAGAAAGAGAGAGCGGGAGATAGAGAATGCAAATGTTGAAAGAGCACAAAAACATATTTTGGGTTTAAAATGTGAGTGACAGGTAAAAAAACAAAGAGATCAAAGTCTGTGATTTCCACCTGTTTATGAGAGATGTTGACTTTGGGAAGAGGGAACATTTCACACTGCAGTGAGTGTGTTTGAGAGAACAACTCCTCAGTGAGGTGTTCGCTTGTTCAGAGTGTCCCCCCCCCCTCTGTCTCTCTGTGTGTGTGTGTGTGTGTGTGTGTGTCTGAATTCCTTAGTGTGGTCTGCAAGATCGAACCATTCAAACCAGCAGATCCGTCCAGTCCCAAAAAGGGTCCAGTGAAAGTGGTGGTAGAAGGAGGACGGGAAGGAGAGTCTAAAGTTGTCTTCACATATCGGGTATATCAACGCCGCTCTCTCTCCCTCTGTCACTCACTGTCCTCTTTTTGTGCCATTCTGTCACTCAGTGTCATTCAGTGCCTCTCACTGTCTCTGTGTGTCAAACGGTGTCACCCAGTGTCAGGCCCTCAGTGTCACAATGACACTGTCTGTCAATTGATGTAAGTCTTGAGTGTCAGTTGCTTGACCTCAGCTTTTTTTTCCTTACCATAACAATACACTCGTAACACTCTTATTTTATAGTCACATTCACATTTGAGAGAACCATTAATATGGGTAAAATGTGAGTTTCTTTTACCTTGGAAAAAGCCAGAAACAATAAGCGTCAACTGCAGGCTGAGGGAGAGCGATTTCTGGTTCTCTGTTCTTTAATCAAAGTGCACATTTGTCAGTCTGTGAGGAGAAGGTATTGTTGAGTCAATAGAGTCCTGCAGGGATGCACAGGTTCTGCTCAATCAATGCCTTTCACTGCTACTGATAGTGAGCTCTGCCTGCCAGGCACAGGTGGACACAGCCATTCTTCTTCCCCCTCCATTCTTTTTTTCTTTTGTCCGTCCTTCCTTGCTGACGTTTGTTAGCAAGAGCAAGGCTGCTGATAAGGCGGTGTTTAGTACTGAGTCGATGGAGAGGAGGAATACTGGTTGTGTGTGTGTGTGTGTGTGTGAGAGAGAAAGAGAGAGAGAGAGAGAGACTGTGTGTGTGTGTGTGTGTGTGTGTGTAAGAGAGATTCTGTGTGTATGTGTGTGTGTGTGTGTGTGTGTGTGTGGGTGTGTGTGATGGAACATAGTGTTCTTCCTAACTGTCTGTCTGACCTTCAGGACCCCAAACCGGAAAGAGTCAGCCCGGACAAGGGTCCGGCGGCAGGCGGCACCATCATCACCATATCGGGCACAGACCTGGACACAGCCACTAAAGCAGACGTGAGCGTCACTGTGGGTGGTGTGCCCTGCCAAGTGTGAGTCACTCTAATGAAAGAATTGTCACACACACACTGATGTTCAGTGTGTGTGTGTGCATAGTATAGAGTAATTAATAACAAACTTTTCATATAGTGCAATGTGTTGAAGTCTGATGTGTTTATATGTTTAGTGGTAAATGTGTCTCTAATGTTGGAGTGTTGTTATAGAACCTTTATCATGTGTGTGGAGGGTCTACGAAAAGACAGAGCTAAAAGTTGTTCGTCTTTGTGTGTATGCCTGTGTATTTGTGTGTGCGCCTATGCGTGTGTGTGTGTGCGCGTGCACGCATGTGTGGGTGTGTTTGTGTGTCCAGGTTGACCTTTGGAACTGAGATCACGTGTATGACAGGGGCCAGGGAGCCCTCTGACAGGCTGTCGGTCAGTGTCAAGTACGGCGGGAAGACAGAAAAAGATGTGCCTGGCGCATTCCAGTACTTGAAGAATCCTCAGGTCACAGGCTACAACCCCAAGGCCAGCTTTGTGTGGTGAGTCACCTCCGGATGTTCTACAAACATCCATGCTGGCATTGCTCGAAATACTCACTTCATGCAACCAAAACTTACTCAGCACAAGGTTTCCCTCCCTAATTTGCTTATTTTGCGGTCTACTTCCTTAACGACTGTCAAATAACGAGTGTAAATCCAACAGATTCTGGAAAAATAGGTGTATATGTGATCTAGAAATGACAAGCTAAAGTAAATGAAACTGATTGGTGTTTGAGACCTTTTTGTGATACGTAAGTGTGGTAGTCCTTTTTATTTGTTGGTTGTCAGTTTTCAAAGACTGTAAGTTTATAAGGTTAAATTAGTAAGTCAGCCTTGGGCTGAATATTACTCACTTGGCTCCTATACTGGTTTTAGTGGAGGCCGGAAGATCGTAGTGACGGGGACTGGGTTTGACTTGGTGCAGAAAGCCACCATGCGTGTCCTGCCATCTACCGATGAGTTTTCCCACCAGTCTGATCCAGCGGAGGTGAGCGCTGCTTTTTAACCTCGCCAAAGTCTAGGCCTTTTCTCCCTATCCACAGAGAATATGGGTGTTTCTTCTATGGGTTTTCTCTAAATATCTTTGCGTTTCTCTTATGCATTTCTCTCTTCTACTTTCACTGTCTCCCTCCCTTATCTCTCTTTCTTTCTTAGTTTGTGGAGGAAGCCCAGAATAAGAGCGACACATCTCTGGAGTTCCATTCTCCTGCTGTGAATAAGAGTTTTGAGAACCAGTCTTTCAAGACCATCATCCAGCTGGACAATGTGCAGGAGCAGCTTTTGTCTTTCGATTACTACACCGACCCTGTTTTTAAAAATCTGTCCAACAACATCATCACAGAGGGGGGAGTGCTCATTGTCTCGGTAATGACTGACTGATATCCCTCTATTGCTAATGCAAATTTAAAATGGAAAAAAAAGGAAGACTTGATCTTACTAGAGCTAATTATATTGATGAATCTAGAGCTAATTACATGCATGACTTTAGAACTGATTACATTGATTAACCTAGAACACATTACATGGTGGAATCCAGAACTGATTACATAGATAAATCTAGAACTGATTACATGGATAAATCTAGAACTGATTACATGGATAAATCTAGAACTGATTACATTGATGAATCTAGAACTACTTACATGGAGGAATCTAATTGCCTGGAAAGGTGTGGTCAGAGCTAAGTTAACCATTTTTGAACAATTATCATAGACTGTCAGCTTCTCACCAACATGATGTTTATTCTCTATAATATGGTCTGTGTTAAAGCGAGACAGTGACACTGGAAGACTAATCCTTAGAGCAGTAATGTAGAGTCCAGTAGAGGTGTACAGTAATGTAGAGTTCAGTAGAGGTGTACAGTAATGTAGGGTCCAGTAGAGGTGTACAGTAATGTAGAGTTCAGTAGAGGTGTACAGTAATGTAGAGTTCAGTAGAGGTGTACAGTAATGTAGAGTTCAGTAGACGTGTACAGTAATGTAGGGTTCAGTAGAGGTGTACAGTAATGTAGAGTTCAGTAGAGGTGTACAGTAATGTAGAGTTCAGTAGACGTGTACAGTAATGTAGAGTTCAGTAGAGGTGTGCAGTAATGTAGAGTTCAGTAGAGGTGTACAGTAATGTAGAGTTCAGTAGAGGTGTACAGTAATGTAGGGTTCAGTAGAGGTGTACAGTAATGTAGAGTTCAGTAGAGGTGTACAGTAATGTAGAGTTCAGTAGAGGTGTACAGTAATGTAGAGTTCAGTAGAGGTGTACAGTAATGTAGGGTTCAGTAGAGGTGTGCAGTAATGTAGGGTCCAGTAGAGGTGTACAGTAATGTAGAGTTCAGTAGAGGTGTACAGTAATGTAGAGTTCAGAAGAGGTGTACAGTAATGTAGAGTTCAGTAGACGTGTGCAGTAATGTAGAGTTCAGTAGAGGTGTACAGTAATGTAGGGTTCAGTAGAGGTGTACAGTAATGTAGGGTTCAGTAGAGGTGTGCAGTAATGTAGGGTCCAGTAGAGGTGTACAGTAATGTAGAGTTCAGTAGAGGTGTACAGTAATGTAGAGTTCAGTAGAGGTGTGCAGTAATGTAGAGTCCAGTAGAGGTGTGCAGTAATGTAGAGGTGTACAGTAATGTAGAGTTCAGTAGAGGTGTACAGTAATGTAGAGTTCAGTAGAGGTGTACAGTAATGTAGGGTTCAGTAGAGGTGTACAGTAATGTAGAGTCCAGTAGAGGTGCACAGTAATGTAGAGTTCAGTAGAGGTGTACAGTAATGTAGAGTTCAGTAGACGTGTACGGTAATGTAGAGTTCAGTAGAGGTGTACAGTAATGTAGAGTTCAGTAGAGGTGTGCAGTAATGTAGGGTCCAGTAGAGGTGTACAGTAATGTAGGGTCCAGTAGAGGTGCGGTGAAACTGCATGCTGAAGTGCTGTGTATTGTTGGTGTTCAGGGTCGAGGGTTCAGTAAGGCCATGACTGTGGAGGAAGCTGAGGCGTTTGTCGGGGACGCGCCGTGCCCTGTCCAGTTCCTCCAGGATGACAAGATTATCTTGGACCCTCCGTCCAGACCGCCCAAAGCCCGGTCCAGACGCCAACGCAGAGACACCAGTGCCGACCCACTGGATCTGGTGGTGAGAAAACAAAAAAAACCTTAATGATACAAACTTCAGTCTACTCATGACTGCATTTACACTGCACATTTCTGCTCCGTTTATGGAGAGTCTTTCCATGTCCCCTTCTTAATTATGAATATATTTCTCATGAATTAACAAACTATTTCCGATAAGGCAATAAACTTTTCACAGTTAAAGCAATATATGTGCTGTGTTTGGACTCAGTGGTGAATTTCTGAACATTTATGCAGTTAATGCTGTTTCATATTTATATGTAGTAGCTTAGAGGAACATTCAGTGCTTAGCATTCAGCACTTACTGTAATCACCAGAATATGTCATTCTCTCTCTCTCTCTCTCTCTCTCTCTCTCTCTCTCTCTCACACACACACACACACGCACACACACACAGATTAAGTTTGGTAACGGCGAGTGGACAGTCGGTCAGGTATACTACGAGAGGAAATATGAAGTTCCTCTGCTCATCATCATTCCTGCTGTCATCATTCCTATGCTGCTCTTTATTGGCCTGTTTGTCTACTGCTACAGGTAAACAACTGCATTTCCCATAATGCCACCTCATACATCAACTATTTCAGTGTTTGCATGATTTTTTTTCCTACTTATTTGATTTTACATTCTTTTACTGGGCTGTGAAAAAAGATTATTGTAATTTTATGTGTGTGTGTGTGTGTGTTTAGGAGGAAAAGCCAGCAGGCAGAGAGAGAGTATGAGAAGGTGAAACATCAGCTGGAGAATCTGGAAGAGAGTGTACGTGACCGCTGCAAGAAGGAGTTTACAGGTCTGTGGATGGATGGACAGATAGTTGGATGATAATTTGATGAAAAGTCGTTGGAAAAGTAGCTTAAATGTTGAATGCATAGACGTCGCCATAAATGAACAAAGGAGGTTCAAGTTCAAGTTCAAGTTCAAGTTTATTTAGAGCCCAATATCACTGTTTACAGTCTCAAAGGGCTTTACAGGCCACAACAGTCAAATCAAAATATGACAGCACCCCCTGAGGTGGAGAAAGAGAGGGATTAAAGGATATTTTCTCTGGTATGTTAGATCTGATGATTGAAATGGAAGACCACACCAGCGACTTGAGTGAAGCTCGCATTCCGTTCCTGGACTACAAGACCTACACAGACCGGGTCTTCTTCCTGCCCTCCAAAGACGGCGCCAATGACGTCATGATCACCGGCAAACTGGACATCCCAGAATCCCGCAGGGCCATCGTGGACCAAGCTCTGAACCAGTTCTCCAACCTTCTGAACAGCAAAACGTTCCTCATTAATGTAAGCTCACACTCACTCCAGCTGTAAGTGTATCTGGTCTGCTGTGATGACAGTCAGGCCAACATAGGCGTATCATACAGATCACCAAACATGATTGACATGTTTATGATTCAAGACACTCTTACTGTTTATGTCACTCAACAATCCAATATGACATGAGACAGTCATAAAATATCTTGAGTGTTCTTTCTGTTTCTTCAGATAGGGGAAAAAAGATAGGGATGCATATTTCAGCTCTCTTGTAACCAGGCCAGTCTCATTTTGTATTGCATCGTGTGTGTTCTTAGCAATTTGTTTTATTTGGGATGTAGTCTTAGTTTTGACCTGCTGTCTTTTTCTTACTGCATTTTTATTATTGCTTGTTAAAAATGGTTTAGGTTTGTTTTGTCCAACTGAAAGGTGGACCGTGAACAATGCGAATTGTTGTCTTTTTGCGCAGTTCATCCGTACTCTTGAGGGTCGTCCGGAGTTCAACGCCAGGGCAAAGGTCTACTTCGCCTCCCTGCTGACGGTTGCTTTGCATGGGAAGCTGGAGTATTACACAGACATAATGAGAACTCTCCTGCTGGAACTTATGGAGGAGTACGTTCACAGCAAGAACCCCAAACTCATGCTCCGCAGGTGAGTTAAGCATATTTCACATTCCCAACCTACAGGTTTCCTCTGGAGCACAGCACATGCACTGATACCTGCACTACAGTTTGTTCTGTAGTAGGGCGTGTTTCAGTAGTGAAGTGTGGTGTGTGTTGTCTTTATTTGTGCAGGTCAGAGACAGTGGTGGAGAGGATGCTGTGTAATTGGATGTCCATCTGTCTCTATCAGTTTCTCAAGGTAAAGACGGACAGAAGGTTCTATGTGTCTCTTTTTGCAGACAGGAATCTGACACCACTGCTCTGTGATGTTTCATCATGCAAAGCAGTTTTTGTCTGGAATGAGGCAGTTCAACAAGAACAACACACACGCGTGTGCGAGCGCGCGCGCACCCACACACACACACACACACACACACACACACACACACACACACACACACACACCATGTGTACACACTAATGAGTCTGTTGCAGTTCTGGGAAGAAATTTTTGCACCAATGTACAGGACTTTAGATTTGGTATATCAGACAGGTTTTGATAGTAACGTGTGTGTGTGTGTGTGAACCATCAGGACTCTGCAGGGGAGCCCTTGTACAAGCTGTTTAAAGCCATTAAACACCAAGTGGAGAAAGGTCCAGTGGATGCAAAGATGAAAAAGGCCAAGTACACGCTGAATGACACTGGCCTTCTGGGAGATGACGTGGAGTACTCCGTCTTGGTGAGGGGCCTGCCACACCCACATAGTCCGACCAATCAGATGAAGTCATCCCTCCACATGGGTCTTTTCACACACCATCTGTTTCTCCTGATAATTCTCTCTCTCTCTCTCTCTCTCTCTCACTCTCTCGCTTTCTCTCTCTCACTCTCTCTCTGTCTCTCTCTCTCTCTCTCTCTCTCTCTCACTCACTCACTCACTCTCTCTCTTTCTCTCTCCCTTTGTGTTTTTTTTAGTAACATTGTGCTTTCTGGGTTTGAGATTCATAAAAGATCTGGCAGTCAATCTGCTAGGCTCTGATTGGACAGCTAATTTGATGAACTGTGAGAATGGGGCTTTTTCAGACTCGTTCAGAGGGACAGGGACGCGGCTAATGCAACCATTAAACACTGATAATACCAGAAGACACACTCAGCCCAGCCTGCAATTCAATTTCCCTCTGTGGGCCTGTTTTTCGGGCATTCAAATGTCATCAACCAAGCAGAAAATAGCCCTGAAACCCATCAAACAACACAAAAACATGAAAGTTTAGAAACAAACAGATAAACACCACTTTTGTGCACATAACCGAGTGTCTGTGTTTTCGTGAGCTTTCACCGAGCTGATGAAAAAGCTAGCAGGGCTAATGCTCTCATATATACTGTTGGGTGACTTTTATTTTGAAGTGATGGAAATGGTTTGGGGAAGAAAGCTGATCATCTTGATTGGTGAGTTGAGGTCAGTCTAAAGTGACTGACAGTGTCTTGGTCTTGTCAGACTCTGCAGGTGCTGGTTCATGGGGAGGGCCCAGACGTGACTCCAGCGAAGGTGCTGAACTGTGACACCATCTCACAGGTGAAAGAGAAGATCATCGAACAGGTTTACAGGAACCTGCCGTATTCTCAGAGACCCACTGTCGACAGCGTCGCTTTGGGTGAGCTCTCGTTGTCGAAACACACCACTCAGCAGAGCTTAAACACAGACTGTTTAACACTCAGACACTGGGAACTACCTAGACTTCTCTTCACATGCCCAGTCTATTATTCAAATATATGTAACTTACTCAGAATGATGTAGGTGATGGAGGTACAGCAATGAGGCTGTGTGTTTGTGTGTGTGTTTGTGTGTGAGAGAGAGCGAGATTGTGTGCATGCATGTGTTTGTGTGTGTTTAATTGTGTTATGTGGTTGTATGAATGTGTGACTGAGTTTTTATGTGACACTGTGTGTTGATGACAACTGAATGTCATGTGCTGAAGTTAAAGATGAGGTTTTAAGAAGCACTTCCTTCCCATGCCACAGAGTGGCGCCCTGGTTCTACTGGGCAGATTCTGTCAGACCTGGACCTTACATCTCAGAAGGAAGGCAGGTGGAAACGCCTTAACACATTAGCCCATTACAACGTGAGTGTTCACTCTTCAGAACTCTTCAAAGCATTCAAACCCGACTCTCAAAGACACTCCAAACACCTTGGCACTCATAAGTGAATAGATAATGTGCAATGATAACTGGTCATTGGTAAACTATGATGCAAGTATTAGCCTCCACAGAAATGCAGTAGTGTGTAAGTGTTCAGTTAAAATGACATGCTTTTCAAAACCACCTTAACACCAAAATAAACCCTTTAAAACTGCGACACACTCCTTAACACCACAACACCTGCTTTAGACCACCTCATTCTGAGGCATCACTGTGAGTGTTACTCATACCTGAACACACTATCTCCACACACACACCTCCCACCAGGAGCTTGATACAGTTATTAAAAGTATGAATATATGCATAATTAAAATGTACAAGTCACAGGTTAAAAAGCCTAGCTCATAAATATCTGAATAGTGGATTTTTCATTACCAAATGAGTGAGCGTAAATCAGGCTTAAATGTCATTGTTTGAAGCAAGTAGCTGTTTGTCTGTGTATTTGAAATTGCCTTGTTTGAGTTGCTCTGTTTTGTTTCTAATGGATTTTTCTTTTTAGGTTAGAGATAACGCCACATTGGTATTGTCCAAAGTCCTGCATACCCAGCAGTCTTTTGACCAAAATCAGGACAGCCACGAGGAAAGTGAGTCACCTTGTCTGGCTTTTCTGGGCTCAATAAAGAACTTTCAACTTGTAATGGCTTTAACCTCTACCTTAGCTGAAAGCTCATTTAGCCTTATTCGTCATAGAAATTGGTGTGCCAGTGTGTCGTGATTAAATATGTGGCGAATTTGTGACAAATTGAGTGTGACATATTTTGTAATGTGATGTAATTGAAAACTAAATGTTTTTGTTATGACAGCTATGTCTGAGAGACTTTATGACCTTGCGACTCACTAAGTAAAGACAAGAGCACTGAACTTTCTCACTTCTCCACTGCCCATCAGATTATGGAAAAACATTCATATTTCTCCTCCCGTCAGTCAATCTAATGCTAGTTAACAGAAATGGAAAAAGTAAAAGTTGAAGTACTTTTGTTAACAAAAATTACTCTAGATAGAGTTAAAATATCCCACTTGAAAAATACTTAAGAGTAAGATAGTCAGTCACTCACACTTTACAAAAACGGTTGTCAGTTTAACTCTACCTAGAGTACTTTTTTTTAGCAAGAGTACTTCTACTTTTACTTTTACCTTCTCTGCTAGTTACTCATGAAAATCAATGGTAATTTCATTGTGGAATTGGTTTTACAAAACACCACAAATGTACCATATCTCACGAGCATTGAAACCGGCTCAAACATATTAGTAAACCTTTTTAAGATCACTGTTTATTCGTCTGGGGGCGTTTCTTACTTTATTTTTCTGTGTCATTTTTCCAGAGAATGCTTTACTGGAGGATGACAAAGTGTACCATCTGGTGCGTCCGGCGGATGAGCTGGACGAGGTGAAGTCGAAGAGGGGGAGCATGAAGGACAAGGCCATGACCAAAGCCATCACTGAAATCTACCTGACCAGACTGCTTTCTGTCAAGGTAAACCATGTCTCAACCACGCCGCCATTGACTGTGACTGGTTCCAGTGTATGTTGGGTGTTCCTACACACCTTTAATTATTAGAAGAGTTTGTGTGTTAACTTCTGAAAGCAACAGAAAATGTGCAAAGTTATTTATTGTTTAACTGATTAATTTAATGAGTTGTGTTGGGAAATGTCTCCCAGGTTGCTAAAATGATGGGATTAATGGATAGATAGAGATGCACGAAATGGAAGTACTGTGTTTTAGTAAATGTAAACTCCTGTAACTTTATTTTATCAAATATACTCTTTGTGAATAGCTAGTTTGTATTGCAACTGACCATCTCTTACTTAAACAGCAACATTGAAAGTCACACATCTAAATGGAATGTTTTGTTTGGGTGGAAAAAAGAAAGGGCCCAGTGGCTCCTTGAAGGAAGCCAACATAACTAAATTCGACATGAAAAAGTAATTTTCAGCACAGTACATCAGGTTTAGAGCACCACTGACAAGCAAGACATTGGTTTGATGCTGGTGAGACAAGACTTTCCGGAACAGAATAAACTTCTCTGTCCTAGACTGGACTTTGGAGCCAAGTATACTGTTAAAAAAAGACAATACTGATATAAGTATGTAGAAGGCCACAGATGGTCATAGTAATGATTTGTCACTCAGACAAATAGAAAAATCACATGGCATCAGATGAAATAAAATGATTTTTTTGTGTTACGAATTGAAAACCGAAACTTTCAGGCGTGGTTGCGATTTTAGCATGCTGAAACACAGAAGATCTCAAGTGATAGTGAATAAAGGTTTAAGCTTGTGTGTGTGTGTGTGTGTGTGTGTGTGTGTGTGTGTGTCACAGGGCACGCTGCAGCAGTTTGTAGATGACTTTTTCTGCAGTGTCCTGTGTTCCGGTACGGTTGTTCCACCAGCGGTGAAGTATTTTTTCGACTTCCTGGATGAGCAGGCCCAGAAACATGATGTCGTGGACGAAGAGACCATTCATATCTGGAAAACCAACAGGTACAAATCTCTTTATCCTGCTTTGGTGGGATGAACATCTCCAAGAACAGTCAAGAGCTACGAGTTTAATAAGAAATGTACAAGAAATATTACCCCCCCCCCCAAAAAAAAGAAAGAAACCCCATAGCTGTCTCAAGCCATAACTTCGTTTTAGGGTAATTGCATTTCATCAAAATTCAAGTGGAAAAACCTGACCAAGTGAGTCAAATAAGATGTGGGCTACAAATTGGCACATAGATGTTGGAAACCTCCCTGCAACCTGCCCAAGGTCCTCCACTTCAATTATTCAGTCACAGCAGATGAAATATTCACACTATTTTTTTTCATTAGAAAAAGATAGGTTTGACAGGTGAAAGTCAAGATCAAATCGACGATGTAAGAAAATAAAACAAAAAAATACCTGCTCGCTCTGCAGACTGCAGCATTTCTCTCTGGCATTAACTCCTTCCAAATTCGCCTTAAACCATCGCATCGGAAATCTCAGAGAGAAGAAAAGTGGGAGTAATTACATCTGCACGCTTTCTGCTAATTGTTACATAGCGGCTAGCGACTGTGGCTAACTATCGCACAAGGCTGTTTTGTTTTGTTTTGTTTTTGTTTTGTAGCTAGGCTGTTGTAAATCAAGGCCAAAGGGAAGAGGTTTTCGCTTCAGTCGCCTGAATTCTTAAACAGCTGTTCACCTCTCTTGAACTAACTGGGATAGAGGACTCTCATTAGAAATTCACCTCTGACTCTGAGATAGATTTTTTCTTTTTTTTTTCTTCCACTGGCCGTTACTAGAAGAGCAGAAGCGGAGAGCGAGAAACACTTGAGGAAGGCTGGGGAGCTTTGATTTGTGTGAGATTGTTTCAGAGAATAAGCCTGCTGCAGGCGCCAGTGAGAATAGAGTGTAAAAACGTGCACAGAGTGCAGAATCTGACATCAAATGAAGTCGGGTCAGATTTTGACTTCAAGGGTTTCATTTCTTTTTTTCTTTTTTTCCATCAAATTACTGTCTTATACCAAATGCCGCCATATCTCCTAGGTTATTAGAATGAGCACCCGAAATCTGGAATTATTGACAAGGCTCAGTTTAATGTAAAAATCGTTTTATGTGGAAGTACACTGACGCTTTGAGGCTATGTAGAGAGATGGAAGGCTCTGGGGTGGGAGAAGCAGCAGAGCTCAGCATTGGGAAGGATTTGTCAGCTCCTTGTTGATGGGTGGACATAAGAAACTTCTCTCCACTGGCCCCACCTCCGTTTTACTTGAGTTAAAGTACTGGAGTACTTGCTTTTAAAAATACTTAAGTATGCAAAAGTACATTTTCTTTTTAATGTCATCGCATTGTTGTATTGTTGCAACAATGCATTTACAGAGTCTAATGACTCTGAAACAACCTACTGAATGCACTGACTTGCTTGTAGAGCCTGTAGAATAAAAAGCTTGTGGAATATGCTACAAAGCCGATAGAAACACAGTTGAACCAAATGCTTCCTCTATAAAAGACTGTGTATAGCTTCAGTTAAACAGGCACTAGGTTAACTCAGATTGACCTTAAAAGGATAAACACGTCATAATGTTGTAGGCTAGGTTAATTTTACTTCTACTACATAGCATTGTCTGAAATGTGAAACAGCTGGATGACCATCGTCACCGCTTGATTCCCGCCCCCCTCGTCTTATTGGGACCGGGTCCTACGTGAATCCGCTGACCTTACAGATATTACTGTGTTTACCTGACAAGATTAAAACATATATTTCTGAAAGGATTTTTGTCAGTAACGTTAACTCGGCATTTTTGCTATCTAACTATTAGTATGCGCCAGCAATGGATTCACACAGGACCCGGTGTTATGCCCCAAATGGTTTTCAAGCCAACTGGTTTCCGTACGTGTTCACACACTGTGTTAACAGTAGAAGTTGTGGTCAGCCTCTGTCACCAGATTCGTCACACATTCACGAACATATAAATCGCAATTTTCAAGTCACATCTCATATCTACTGTGGCAAATGATTGTAAGTGTTAACACAGCACGCGAACGCATACGGGAAGTAATTAGCTTGGAAACCAGTTGATTTCAAAAATCTCAGACATGGACTTAAGATATGGCCATGGCTTCTCTGGTGAAGAACCTTTATCATTATCATCTTTATCTTCCATTGTAGTAGCCATCAGTAAAACCGCCAAGTTCAGTTGTTAAAAAAAATGCAGCACGCACTTGACTGACAGCATTGGAGCAGTTTACTGTGATTGGTTTTTCCCCTGTGATGAACACAATATGGCCTATCGCATTTTAGAAAAGAAAATTCGTCCGCTGACTTCAAAGCTATGCGTTAAAGTAACGAGTAACGAGAACCTTCATAGAAATGGAGTGAAAAGTACAATATTTGTATTTCAAATGTAGTGGAGTAAAAGTCATAAGTTTCCAAAAAAATAACACTCAAGTAAAGTACAGATACTCGAAAAATGTACTTACGTACAGTACTCAAGTAAATGTACTTCGTTACTGTCCACCCCTGAGTTACAGTGTGAGGATATTGTGTGTTTAAGCTGTAATGCTTGTGTGTTTTGTAGATGTAGTTAATGACGTGTTTTTTTGCAGCTTGCCTTTGAGGTTCTGGGTGAACATTTTGAAAAACCCTCACTTCATTTTTGACGTCCACGTGACAGAGGTGGTGGATGCCTCGCTCTCTGTCATTGCCCAGACCTTCATGGACGCCTGCACCAAGACGGAGCACAAGCTGACCCGGGTGAGAGCACCCTCCACAGAACAGGAGTATTCTGGGAAATGATTCTTGGGAAATCATTTTTTTTGGAAGTGAAAATAATGAAAAGGGCTTGCATGCATCGTTCCTCTCAATTCATCTATGTCTGTCTCTGTTTCCCTCAGGAGTCACCAAGTAACAAATTGCTCTATGCAAAGGAGATATCCACGTACAAGAAAATGGTGGATGAGTAAGTTGCTCCCTACTGTATTCAGTTATTGTTCAGAAATTTCTTTTCGTGATTAAACTCAGCTCTCTCTCTCTTTCATAGTTATTACAAAGGCATCCGCCAAATGGTGCCTGTCAGTGACCAAGACATGAACACACACCTGGCTGAGATCTCAAGGGTGAGTTGTGTGTGTACGTGCATGTGTACCTGTACGTGTGTGTGTGTATTTTGTATTTGTGTGTATGTGTTTGTGTGTGTTTGTGTGTTAGAGAGATCAGGACAGTAACACTTTAAAGCTTGTAACTTATCCCTCTTTGTGTGTTTTTTTTCAGTCTCATACAGACAAACTGAATACCCAGGTTGCACTGCATCAGCTTTATCAGTATGCAAGCAAGTACTACGATGGGGTACGTTCTCTCTCTTTGTTTTTTGCACATTCTCTCTCTCTCCCTCTCTCATCCTCACTTCTTATTCTCCCTTTCATTATCTATCTATCTATCTATCTATCTATCTATCTATCTATCTATCTATCTATCTATCTATCTATCTATCTGTCTGTCTGTCTGTCTGTCTATCTGTGTATCTGTCTGTCTCATTATGAATAAGCATTTTCTGGCACTCTCTCGTCTCTTCCGTAGATCATCATGTCTCTGGACGAGGATCCGGCCGCCCAGAGTAAACAGCTGACTGTTCGTCTCCAGCAGATTGCTGCCGCACTGGAGCACAAGGTCACCGACCTGTAGCCTCGGCTCTCAGGAGGAGAGAGAACGGGGGGGCGGGCCAAAGTGCCCGCTCTGCACCTCCCCACGGGCCAAAGAACTGCAGATTCCCTCTGTAGGCTCCATCTACTCTGGAGGTCTCAAAGACTCTGGAGCCTCTTTTCCTGAACCCATTTTGAGGGAAAAGAGGATTCAAACTGAAATAGACAAACCTCCTCAATTCTGTCTTCTGCTTTTTTCCCCCTCTTTCTCTCTGTCTGGCTTTCTTGAATCATCATACTATTGTCTGCGGGTCCTCCCAGACACTCTGAGAGGCTGGGAAGGAGAGAAAGAGGAGTTCATCAGTAATGGACGATGAAGATGACCTCCATCCTCTTAACTGCCACTACGGTACACCACTGACCCAACCCAGTTTTCATTTTATTTTCATTTGTTTTTCTTTTTTTCCTCGAATGGGAAGGTTTTCTTGATAATCAGATGTTCAATTTCATACTGTGTAGAATCAAGCAAATAATAGTATTACGTGTAAATATCTTTTGTACTGTCTAAAACATGTATTCAATTATATTCTATAAGCTATGCGCAAATTGAAATGTTTTTTTTTTTTTCCCCAAAATGGAGAGTGGTTTGTTTGAGTGTAAGAAGCACAGTCGTGTGTGCGTGTGTGTCTGCTCTGAGTATATTTGTCGTGCGGTTTGGGTTTACCCACGATGACAGTCGTGCTGAACCTGGCGCCAAATGTCCTACTGTGTACGGTTGACTTTTCTTACGTGTGTAAGCATGGTTTTAAAACCTCCTTTTTAAACTAATGTTTGTAACCCCGACCCCCCTCCCAAATTTTGTATCAGTTGTCTCTGGTAGATCCTGCTTTCTCATTTTAATCCCAGTAAGGCAGTTCAACCACTTTCTAAGTTCATATTGTTGTGGCTTGATGATAACATCATCATCACCACCAACAACAACAAAATACACGATTTATATTAAATATCGCCGGTATCCGATGACATTTAATATAAAGTGGGAGTGGAGCGTGATCAAGCTTTTGTTCGCCGATTAGTTCACATGTATATTTACAACGTGCCATATTGTTTACGACAACACCATGACTAGAGAAAGCAAAAGTCTTTTTTTTTAATTAGTTTCTAATTTCATTTCATTTTAAATTGATGCGGCATACTATATGTTAGTGAAACCACTATCCTTTGTATTGTTTACGCTATACCAGTGGACGGCCTCTCCAGGAATGACTGAGATCTGCGTGAAAAAGAAAGCAGATGAATTTTACGTTGATGAGTTTGTGACTGAGTGTTCTGGGTCAAAGTGAACGGCGTTTTCGAGAACTATTGACCTGTCGCCTGAAATAGCGATAAACGAGCAGCCACAACGCCATGGTTTTCTCAGCAACTCTTTTCATTTGAGAGAAGGCTTGGAATTGTCATATAAATGTCTGAATTTGACAAAGTGAAGTTTGTTTCGGGGGCATTCAGTGGTTTGTGTTGATAATACGTTATTGAGCGTGCTTTGGGACTGCACGTGGCAAGGGCACAGATTACTGAAAATGATGGTAGTTGGCATTCCGACGTCTGGAGTTAAGGGTACTTAATGATTTTTCCTCAACAAAAATCTTCATTAATCGAAGCTAGCACTATTGATATTTCTATTTCAGATCCTACCCATGTTCAAAAGAACACTGTCATTTTGAGACTTATTCCCTATCACTGATGATTTTACCTTTCTTTTTTATTGAGTCATTAAATAGTTTTCACCAGTCTCAATCAAATGAGGTTATTATTCAAATCTAATTTAATAATACATTAAAAAAGGTCGCTAGAACGTCCGACAGACTTTGTTCACGAATGAAAGGTACTTTTTGTCTGTGTCTGGACTCAAATGTGTTATGCACCAAGCGGCTCGCTTGTGTCATTGACTGATGTCTGGATATTTGTCCCCTTTTTGATGCTGAATAAATTTGGAACCCTCATCGGCTGTCTGTACGTTGGGGGAGGGGAGGGGGCATAAAAACTGCGCGGCCTGGACCACTTTAGCCAATTCGACGCACTGGCACCGCCCACAATGAGTATGATAGACACACTAGGAAATGCCTTTGATCTGTAACTACAGTACCCCATCTCTCTCTCTCTCTCTCTCTCTCTCTCTCCCTCCCTGTCTGCCTCTGCTCATTCACATTGTAAAGTTTGTTTTGTTTTGTTTTGTTTTTTGACCAGGAAGTGCCTTGATGATGTATCAGTAATAATGTTTTGAGTGTGGTGATTATACTCGTTCTACATGAACAACTGTATTAGGATAACCAGCAACAATATATATATATATATTTTTTTTTTTTTTTGTTGTTGTTGTTGTTGTTCCGATTCTGTACAGTAATTATGATGTTTATGAATGTGTCTATTGTGGAAAACGATGAACAAATAGGATGACAATATCAGAGTGCAGAAATAGCATAGTTACAGGTAGGAGTTTCAATCTTTTTCCTTCTATACGTTAACATACAACACACAGTGCCGCAGTTACCACAGCAAGCCAACACCTAGATGAGGTGAGAAATTACCAGATGTATAGTGAGAAGAAAAAGAAAAAAGTTTGTTTGATATATAAACATTTAGACATATAAATTCATTTTTGAATGTGCGTCTCTTTCTGATCTGTTTTTCCACAGTTTTTAATATGTCTTGGACTGAACGATTTTCAAACTTTTTTTTTTTTAAGAGAACATTTTATCTTAACTGTTTGTAACAGTCGTGTGGGATGTGATTGCAGTTTGGTGTGCTTTCAAGCACTTGACCAGTGTCCTTAGACAGTGCACTGTCTTAGACTGTAGAGTGAACAGTTTCCTGGCTGTGAACCGAACAGTATGCAGTGGACTTGACCTGGTCTTTGATGCTGCCTCGGTTGCTATAAGATTGCGTCGCTTCTCTAACTGCTTCACATCTTCCTGCTTGACATTTTCCAAATTAAAATGACAAGGTCCAGAACTTCAAAAATAGATTCCTATGCTAATGTGAGTTGACAGTAGACCGTTCCATTTACCTAACAAAGAATTCTTGGAATGTGTGCTATTTTTTTTTTTTTTTTTTTTACAGATCTCTCTCCCTCCCTCTCTCTCTCTTTCTCTTGGTGTGTGTGTGTGTGTGTGTGTTAGACTCAGTTGGTGAGTGCCAGGGGGCCTTTGAAGCCTTAGAGGTCAGTTAAATGTAATGAAAGACAAGACTACATGCACTCTTTCTAGCCAAACCTCCCACACAGTATATCATAACCAATGTCTCAAACACCACGGAGTCCCAGAAACCACCTCTGCAGACCGTTTCCTCTCAGTCAGGGAACCTACACAGGGGATTAGAACCATCTCCGCATATTTCTTATGTAAACCAGACTCTATTTTTGAAAAATATTTTCCTCCAGTGAGGGTTCTCAAACTCTGTCAGGACTTGTTTCTGTTCGACAACATTTACTGCTTCTGAGATGAAAGAATAAAAATAGACATGAAAGAAAAGATTTGCCTCTTGTTTAATTTTCTCGCATAGCTCTCCTAAATTCATCTGGGATGTCAAAGAGTCATCAAAGAGAAAACCCAGCCCTAGAGATCCCTAACTCTGCTTCATCCACTGTGTATGTGTGCGCATGCTGAAACAGACCAGAGGACCTTATTGGTTGTAATTACATTTCAGTTTATGAAGTATATGGCATGTGTCATGTTGTGCCAATTAGAGTCAGATTTCAAAAGAGATGTAACATTCATGAAAACCATTTTCTGGTGAGTTTATTTAGAGCTAACAACATGATTAATCTGCACTCCGGGAAAAAACAAAAAACACAACCTGAGATTAACAGAAGTCTCAGACTGTGGGAAGTACTGGAGGGTTCCTCTGATTTGTCGCTCGGTACGTGTGTGTGTGTGTATAAAATGATCATTTTTCATGTCGCCCGACGAGTAAAATGAGAGAGAAATGAAATGAGCAGAAAGCAGGAGAAATGGAACTTAAAGTAAACAGAATCATCAGGGAAGAATCAGGACGGAAGTTAGTTACCAGACCAAAGACCTTTTTTATTTGTAGGCTCAAGCTTCAGAAGCCAGCTGAGCCTGCTACTGATGTGACGTGAACACATAGACTAATTTACACCAAGAACAATGGACTAAGTGTTTTACGTTGCTCCGTAGGAACACAGAGAACTCATTATGTTCGAATTTGCCCTTATATGTACAGTTTATGCTATCTCTCTGGTTCTTCAACAGACATTTCTCAACACGTGGAAAATACCAATGCAGCAGCGCCCTCTGCTGTCAGGACAGAAGATTGCAGGTGTAAATAACAACAACAATAATATTAGTTTATTTAGAGCACAACGTCACTATTTATAGTTTCAGGTATGAAGAGAGTTTGTCTCCCTAATTTCTGTAGGTAGATCACTCCAGAGAAAGGGAGAGCGGTAGGAAAAGGCTCGGTAGCCAGTGGACTTCTTTTGAACTCTTGGAATGACTAATAGTCCAGATTCTTGAGAGCGCAGGGTGCACGTGGGATTATGAGCTGTATTTAAGTTAGATAGGCGGGCTGGCGCAAGCCCATGTAGAATTTTGTATGTCAATACGAGGACCTTAAAATCTGCCCTTGCATGAACTGGGAGCCAATGAAAGGAAGCAAGGACAGATGTAATGTGGTCAAACTTCCTTGTTCTGGTCAGGATTCTGGCAGCAGTGTTCTGAGCCAGCTGAAAGCCTTTGGTACTATACGCAGGCAAAGTTTGAATGACAAACGAATACAATGTTTCATATGTGAGCACATACACATCTCTCTCTCTCTCTCTCTCTCTCTCTCTCTCTCTCTCTCTCTCTCTCTCTCTCTCTCTCTCTATATATATATATATATATATATATATATATATATATATAGTAACACTCCTGATTCCCTGACTGTGGCAAACCACAGCACCTGTCTGGGGCTGAGTGAGTTCTTTGGTTTGTTCAAAATAGCATAAGTGTTGGTCGATAGGCGTAACTTTGAAGGGTCCTGGTGCTATAGTCCACTGATGGCCTATGAGAGTTCTGAGTGCTCCACCTCCACACTTAACAGCTGGATTCACAGCTTTACTGAATAGCACATTGACCCAAGAGAGTCACCCCGACTAACACCCACCTCATAAGGATCTAGCACAACCTCATTTGCTGTCTTGCAGAGATGCAGTTTCACATTTGAGTGACACCCCCACCCATAAACCCATCTATCTATCTATCTATAAAACTAAGTGAGTCCCATTGCTGACAGCAGCACTCAGGGCTGTGGCTCCAACGGATCTCAGGAGTGACCTCACAACCTGAGGAACAGCAAAAATACTCCATCTTAGAGTGAAATGCTACAAACCCCCAGGTGTGTGGCAGAAGTCTGAGGAAGATACCATCCAAAGGATAAAGAGGTGAATATCTATCTATCCATCTATCTATATGTATAATCATATATAGATGATAGATAGACAGAGAGATAGCATCAAAATCTCCAATACCTATCCATATATCTATGTTTGACTCAGGCCTTTATTTATTTATTTGTTTGTTTGTTTGTGTGGAACCCGTGACCCCTCTGATGTTGATCAGGGTGGATATGACCGTTCTTGTTCTGCGCCCCAAAGGTTAGCCTGACGTGTTCTTTGAGGAGGTCAGCTTCAGGTTGCAACAGAAAACAGATGAGACTCTCGAATGTTCCCACAGCGTTATCCAGGCATTTCCATACAAACTTTTCTTCCATACTCCACACATTTTTAATTACTCTGTGACTCCACAGAAACATGGCAACCGAGTCATTTATGGCTACTCTCTGCTTGTGTGTGCATGCTTGGAGAGTGAAAGAGAAAATGTGTGTCCATCTTTAACTTTCATTATATAGTTTTTATTTTATATCAGTCATCATATTTCTCCTTTTGTTTGTCAGAGAGAGATAGTGATACTATGGCAGATGAACCCGGTCCTGTATATTCTCACCATTCTGTCTGATAAAGTAATGAGAGCAATACCAGTAGTTTAGCACTTATCATGTATATGTGCAAGAACCTGAACTTTTACTTCTACATTATGTATCTTGTCTTTCTGTATATACATTTATTCACCCTCAGAGACTGTGGCTCATTATTGGCTCTGCCTACTACACCCCCCCCCCTCCAAACCCCCAATCCTTGTTACCTGGGCAACCCTGTCAGGGGGTGGGGGATAGCTCTACCTCTTATCACCTACATCTCTCCCACTCTCTTTCTCTCTCTCTGTCTCTCTCACACACACCTTTTTCTCACTCCCTTTCTGCCTTTCTCCCTCTCTCTCTCTCTCACACACACCTTTCTCTCACTCCCTTTCTGCCTTTCTCTCTCTCACACACACCTTTCTCTCACTCCCTTTCTGCCTTTCTCTCTCACACACACTCTCTCTCTCTGTCTCTCTTACACACACCTTTCTCTCACTCCCTTTCTCTCTCACACACACTCTCTCTCTCTGTCTCTCTCACACACACCTTTCTCTCACTCCCTTTCTCTCTCACACACACTCTCTCTCTCTGTCTCTCTCACACACACCTTTCTCTCACTCCCTTTCTGCCTTTCTCTCTTTTTCCCCACACATTCCCCCCTCCCTCTTAGTCTCCCCCTCTCTCTCCTCCTACTCTCTCACTCTCTCTCTCTCTTTCTCCCCCTCTCCCTCTCTTAAAGTGTTTTACACTTAGACTCCGGGGAGCTGCAGGGAGGGCAGCAGCCAGGATCTTCCGACATAGACGAGTCCTTTCTCTCTTTCGTCCTTGCCCTCCATCCATTCCTCTCACGCTCCCTCTCGCTTTCTCCCATCCATCTTTCCAGGCAAACCAGATGGGTTGTGGGAATTCTACGGCAACCAGCACGGCTGGAGGTGAGTGTGTGTGTGTGTTTGTCTGTATGTTTACTGCTTCGTGTGTGTGTCTGAGAGAGAAGGAGGGAGAGAGAGAGAGAGAGAGAGTGAAGCTTGTGGCTGATACAGTGTGCATGCAAATTCTCCCGGTATCTTTTCCTCTCCTCTGTTTTCATAGTGGGCTGTATGCCAATGAGACCAGTGTTGCTTTTCTTATGAATGAACTGTCAAATAAGCTGTTTCCTTTGTTTTCTGTTTCTCAGTAGTCATACTGGATCGTTACGGACAGAGAGGCAGGGATGCAGACTTGCTGGTGTTTATAGGGATTTGTAGTGTATGTATTAGTCTTTATATCCTCTGCTATCCATTAGATCTATAGAGATCTGTTGTGGACAAAGTATTCAATAGGATCTCTATGGAGGATCAATACAAAGATATTAATAGAAAGTAACTGATGAATATCTTATAGAGGGATCAATCAATATCTATCTAGGTTTCCTATAGGTTGATCTTTCTATATAGATCCATTATGATGTATGGCTTAGAGATGCCTGATGGTACCTATTGATTTGTAGATCCCCTGAGACATGTTACATTCATGGGAATCTGTTAGAGATCTAACACTTTAAAGCTTCTTTGGCCTATCTGCTATACAGAGATTTTACTGTAAATCTATTAGAATCTGACCATAACTGCAGAACTCTCATATCTTTGGTAATCTAGCATAGTCAGCTGATTCATAGCTCTGGTCAAAATCTTATAAATCCACTAAGATCCCTACCCCTAAGATCTATTATAGATCCAGAGTGTGGACAAAGATCCATGTTGCCACTAACAGAGAGATCAGAAGATCTAGCATGCAATTGGGTTTATCATTGGAGTTGACCATGGGTAATCTCTCTAAGCAGAGAGAATCTGGAGGTGTGTCACAGCAGATAAAGGATCTGAGAAATGAGTGGGCAATGGGAGATTGATCTCTGTGCTTGTTTGTTTGTTCCCACCGGCTGTGAATGGTTATCAGTAATCTGTCTCTGTCTCATGCTCAACTCACTCAGAGTGAGACAGGAATCTGAGCAGTGTGACTCTTTCAAAGAAGGGATTGAACCAATAAGAGCTGCCCTTTTTCTGTTGCTTTTTTCAAACTCTCTTCTGTTGATCAGTATAGACCAAACAAAACAAAACAAAACAAAACAAAACACAACAAAACACAACAAATGAACTTGTGCACAGCTGCCGCTGATGGTGTGTTTGTTTTGATATTGTTGTTTTGATAGATATGCATTTCTAAATTTCTAAATGGTGTAGAATTATTAATTCATGCCATCAGCTGATCATATAACTTGATCACAAATGTATTTATTTCCTCAGATCCTGTCCGTGTGTTCATTAAGTGGTGTTTTGATTTTAAAATGCTTACATCAAGTTTGTGTATTGTGTTGCGTTTATATTTTGAAAGATTACTAGGCCATTTGAACCTTTGGCAGTGAAAAAAAATGCTGGGTGAGAATTTGATGAGAATTGATCTTGAAGTAATGCTTCTGCGCAGAAGAGAATCAGGTGTCAATGAAGGCATACACACACACACACACACACACAACTCACCCTTGAAATTATTAAGGTCAAGTTCATGACAAATGTCTCCAAGTGAAAGCAAGAGTTTATCCATTTAACCCAGCAAACAAAAGCACTTAACCGTGCAAACCAAGTTAACAAAAAAAGTTAAATTCCTTGTCAGTCACATGGACATTGGTTATATTACACACACACACACACACACACATACACCGCATTTGCTGCATGGTTTAATCCTTATGGTATTGTTTCTCTGTGTGTGTGTGTGTGTGTGTGTGTGTGTGTGTGTGTGTGTGTGTGTGTGAAGTTTAATGGCACAGCTAAACCATGTCTTGAATAAGGAGTCCCTAAGGTTTACTCAGCAAATTAGCAGCTCGTATGTAAACAAACTAAACTGCACATAGTCAACAGGCTCCAGCTGAGCTAGCCTCACACAACCCTGTACTGAATTCAGTTCTCTTAACACAGACACACAAACACATACACACACACACACACTCTCACCCACACACACAGACCCACACACACATACACTGATGCTCCCACAGTGAGGCATACACACACACACACACACCTCTTTGAATGAATGATTGGATTGCAAAGTGTTTCTCCCACATTGGCTCACACACAGAGGACTCAGCTGATGAGTCACTGCAGGCTTGATGTGAGAAGAGTGGACAGCCAGTTTCAGGCTCCACAACATTTGTCCAATCACAGTACAGAAAGTAGCCCAAATCCAAAATCTACCTGGCAACCACTGACAGAGGCTGCTCAATAGTGTAATTAACATATGATATATAATTACAAAGTGATGCATCATTTTCTTGCCTACTTCTCCATTCAATAATTGTAACAAGGATTTCCTTTATCCTAATCTCAGTGTTTAACATGAAATTTGGAACTGACTTGATCTGCTGTACACCTTTTAAATTCTGCATTACCGTGAAATGTTCTCTTGACTCGTGGGCTAATATTTGTAACAGTGACCTCTTTTAATCATTTCATACCCCTGTCTGGAAACCGTTATTGTGTGTTCAAAGCAAAGCTTCTTTGATGTCTGACAACTGACTTAGTGTTTGTGTGTGGAAATTACCTAAATGATTCTCTCTTTCTCCAATCTGCAGGCACCTCTGAGGCAGCTAAGGATGTGTGAGTATAAGTCATGGTCTAACCGTGCTTTTCACTGCCAGCATTGCTTGGGATGTCTGTCTAAAGGCACTGTCAGTCACCTGGCCACCGCATGGCTGTTCTTCTTCTGCTTCTTCGAGAGGGGAGTTAGTCCTCAGTCCTGTGCCCGGCACTGTCACAACAGGAGAACAGACAGAGATCAGAACAGAACTCTGGCTGTCAATTTAACATCCACTTCCTGAAAACAGCCTGCTGGAAACCTCTCTGTCTCCATCTCACTCTCTGTTTCTCCCTGTTGGTTTCTTTCTTCTTCTTTCGCTCTCTTTCTCTCTGTCTCTCCCTCGCTTTCTCTTCCTTTTTCTGTTTCTCATCAGATTCTCAGCAGGAGTGTGTACCTTGTGATAAAAAACATCAACAGCTTGTAATACTTGCGTCCACACACAGTCAGGGTTGTCTCACGGCTGAGAGTCACACTCTGATATGCACACACACACAGTCTCACTGAGGGTTACTGTACGCCATTAAGTCAAACCCCCTTAACCATTCTCCTGTTTTCATAAGCCCACTCAGTGACCACTGGCTGCTGCTTAAACACTGCCCTGTCTGGTTAGTGCTGATCAGCCATTCAGAGATCACTGTGTGAGGGCCAACCGAGCTAAGTCTCTTTGGGATTTGCGCTACTGGAACGAATGTCAATTTGCACTCCGTGGCACAAAATATTTGTGACTCCCACAATCGCTTATTGGCTAGCTTCCAGAGGTTAGCATCTTACATAGTTAGCACGTCAGCATCTTATCATGTTACATTAGCATCTTACATAGTTAGCATTTATGATCATTTTATACGGGACAGAATCACAGAAAATATCGAAGTATGAATGAATGACTTTTGTATTTAGAAAAAATATGACTAAGCATATGAGGTCAAGCATATGGTAAGGTCAATACTTAATCTATGCTCGTAAACCTGATGACTTTATCCTCATCTTTATCGTAGAAAATTATTTAGATGCATGTCCGTATTGTTTGTTTCACCAACTTCATACCTCCCTGATAGAAGAAGCAGATGCCGGATTATGTACTGTTAATAAACTAGCCCTATCAAAGGTTTATGTCGCAATACCGAATTGCAAGCGGCAAGTTTTTGTGCCACGCAGTGCAAACTGGCATTCATACCAAAGCGCCAATGCCAAAGAGCCTGTGTTGGGCAGACTCATCAACCTGTAGTAATTCTTCATGAGACACTTCCACTTTGTTTGGAGCCATGATGCATTTCTGTATCCGCTTTCATTGTGAGACCAAAACCTGGTTGGTTAAACTTGGCTACTCAGAGTCAATCCATTACAATCATTAGGGGGTCTGAATGCAAGCATCACAGTGGGCTACATATCCAGTATCTTTCATATGTCAAACAAGGATTTTGAATGACTCCTCCCCCCTCCTAATACTCCAATATGACTTCATTTTTCTCTACTTTTCTTCGCCATACTCCTGAAGGGTCTAAGTAAAAGCTTGTATGGTTTGTTTGGGGATTGTGCTGATTTCCTTAATCTTGTCTGTTTTCTTGTCTCCTTTTTCTTTCTTTCTTTCTTTTTAATATATATCCTTTTTGTTAAACAGTTTGGCTGTTTTTAGTTGTTAACAGAGTGCGAATTAAACAATGATAATCGGGGGGTCAACTTTTTCTCCAGGGCTATATACCATAGGATAAATGTTTCGACCCCACCCCAAGTGTTGTTTTTACCTCTTTTGGGGGAGTCCAAGTCTTAATTAGGGGGGTCAGACCCCCCAATCTCCCCCATAATTCGCACCCTGGTTGTTAACATTGAATCTGTTTCAGACTTCACAGCACAAACATAACTGATTTTGAGCTCTGTAAATCTTGAATCTGTAGCTTATGTTAATATGTGGCACTTCATAAATGCACGTTTCGCCTCTTTAACGCCATTGTCTAAAACTGCTTCAGGTGTGGCCTTTTGTACAGACAGAAGAATTTGGCCGTGGACACCCTCTGCCCTTTACAAATTCACTTTAGGCATCCTTGTATGTTATAGGTTAATTTAGCCATCGTTTTACGTAGTAGGTTACTTGAACAATCTCTCTGTGAACAGTCGCTAACTGTCCTGTGATATCCGTCTCTTGTCAGGAATGAGGAGCCGTCGCCGGACGATGAGAAAAGACGGAATTACGGAGGAGTGTATGTTGGTTTACCGGCGGACCTGACCAACGTCGGATTGGGTCAGAGCGCGTCGACGCACAAAGGCGCAAAGGTAAAAAAAAAAAAATCTCCAGCGGAATGTAGTTTCCCGATGGATAGATTCACTGAAATTTGTCGGAATATCGAATTAACAGTGGGAACAGTCCAGAAACAAGTTTCGCAGAACATTTGCGTAAAAAAGCCTAACCAAACATAAGCGATACTTTGCACCAACTTATCGTGAAAGCCCTTACCTTCAGAGTAAAACTGCGTTAACTGGATCTTCCTTAACGGACTCTCTAGCCAAGGGCGGTGTCGTGGTTAGGGGAAAAACCTCAAATAATTTAATAAACCGGCATGAGAAGTAACAGTTCTTCCATAGACAGTAAAAAGAGACCAGATCACAAACTACTCTTCATTTGAAAGGAATACTCATAACTATGGATGTCCCGATCAAGTCTTTTTGCCCCTGATCCCGAGTCATTTAATATAGTATCTGCCAAGTCCCGATCGATACTTGTATTTTCCAAGGCAATACAGCTGCACAGTGCACATTTCAAGCACAGTAAAGTGATTACAGCCAATTCGATGTATATGCTTGAAAACTGAATAGCAAATGCATAAAGAAAAAGCCTTACTTTTTTTTTTGCTCCGGTAGAGCAATGTTATCAGTTACGTTCATACTTTTTCTGAGAGCCTCTTTTTTGTATGGTATCGTTATCGATCCATAGTCTTAGTTAAGCGACTGTATTGCTCTCTGTTTAGTTTAGGCTAACTCGTATGCATCATATACAGCTAAAGCGTTAGGTGTTTCAATTTTGAAATGATACCTTGGTTTTTACCAGCCTTGAGGATTAATGTCGTCGGAGTATGCTAACCTAAAATACGATCAAATTTAAAAGTTAAAGGCAAACCCGCTCGCCTGGAACGTTCGCCTCAATTTGCCGAATTTGAACGCGCCTCTATTCGCTACCACATGGGCCGGTCATCCAAAGCGATTAATTCAGTTACCTTCTCGGTAATCTTTTTGACCTTATCGTTGTCTCGAGGAAATTTCTCTCTCCTTTTAAAAGTATATCCTTCAGTGTGTGTTGCTTCGGAGCAGCCTTTGCTTGTGTTACCTGAGTGAACTCAGTGTGTTCCGCTGAGTATTTATTTTTTAGGTGCCGTATCAAAGTGGTAGCAGCCAATTGAACGCAGCTCTGTGTTACTACCGCCTCGCGAAATGCTCGCACTGCAAACATTACAAGTGACTTTTGGATTGCTTTCGTTAGCTGGCCGCTAAATGAGGAACACCAAGTGTTTCGAATCGTAAAATATATGATTGCTCTTCACCCATTGCCGGGAATACAAAACAATAAAAGCTGCTACACCGCCTTGTATGGCCATTTTCTCTGCCCTTAAATCCCGCGGCAGTTTTTTTTTTCCCCGAGGTTTTTTTTTTCCGTTTCGTTCTCCTCCTATAACCTGGAGGATATAAATAAGAATCAGATCAGTTCCTGGTACAGCATTAGGCCTATACAAATGCTAGTTATCCTGTATATTAAACTAGATTATGAACATGATTTCAGAAGTTTAGTAGCCTACCACAAACATTTGTTTAATAATAAAAAATAAATAAAAAAAGCTATTGCCCCCCAAACATGCAGTGCCTCTTAGATAAAATGCAGATAAAATGAAATATTGCAGAAAAATACTGACATTTGACTCTGTGGGATTTTGAAACCTGCCAACTGTTTGATGAAGGAGACAACAGATAGGTGTGACTTTGAGGTTTAGTATGAAAACCTTGAGACCATAACCTGCTAACTGCATACTGCGGTGCTAGTTGCTATAGTGATTCAGCAACAGATAATAATGATAAGAAAAAAAATCATTATTCAGTTGAGTAGGCCATTCAACCCCATCTTGGTAACAAAAACTTTCAACAGAGAACCCTATAGAAATTAACTACACATAACGTAATCCTTACAAAGTTGGGTGTACTTCTGGACTGGACAGACACACTGACCGTGAGACATGAATTTAACAGACACAAAAGGCAGAGATACAACACAAAACAAATCTCAGTTACTGAAACCATAAACAGTAAGCAATTACAGATGAAGGCGCAACACTTTCTACACAATTTATACATTGTTGCTATGCATGCTGGGAAGATACCAGCTTCACCTTTCCAATCCCTGATGCCCCTCTCAGTGCCACTACAATGCGCTGTGTGTGCGCGCGCATGTGTGCCTGTGCGTGTTTGTGTGCTCGCACGCGCACATGTGTGCGTGTGTGTGTCCTGGAGAGTTGTACGGTGACATATTGGGACAGAAGATAATTGGCAAATTTGTTCTCTCAGAGGATTAAAAGTGCTGAGTGCTTCATGGTTCTCAGCATGGGTTAAGAAAGAACTAACAAGGCTACAGGTGTTTGTGTGTGTGTGTGTGTGTGTGTGTGTGTGTGTGTGTTTGTGTGTGTGAGAGAGAGAGACCATATGTGTAAATGTAAACTTTTGAACCTCACCAGTTTCCATCCATTCATGTCTGTTCACAGATTAACAGTGAATGAATGAAATGGCATAAAGGTTAGTTTTTTTTTGTTTGTTTTTGTTTTTTGCTGTTGAACTTTTAAACAAACAAAACAATAAAAGAAATATAAAAAATAAAGAACTTTGTAAGACTTGAGAAAAGGAGTTAAGGTCTTGTCAAATTATATGCAAACCACCCTGTTATTTACGTAATGCAATTTACATTACGCAGATATATCTGTTGGTATTATATGGCGCATATAATTGTTTACATTATACAGACATAATTGCCTAGATTTTGCAGATGCAAGGGACACTAGTGTCTTTTTTAACCAGGCTGTCTTTGCATTGCACTCTGGACTGTCCAAAGGGACTCTAGGGGTGTCATGATGCAAGCAAGAATGGAATCTTCCATCTCCCTGATTGGCCCAGAGGGACTTGGCGGAAGCCTCTGGGAGTCAATCATCTTTGACCTATATCAAGAGACTGATCTGGGATCAGCCTAATTTATTTGGTGGCTAGGAGCATCACGGGAGTTGGAGTCCAGATATCAGGTCATCGTTTTGTGTTTCTCAGGACAACGTTCACACGCACACTCCAGCAGTCCGAGGTGTGCAGAAACACGTTTGAAATGTGTTTGAAAAAGAAGACGGCATCATTTGACTTTGATGTGAAACATTTAGGTCTCTTTTTTCTCTCTCCTCTCTCTCTGACTGAATGTATGAAACAAAACCTTTCTGTACTTTTCTTCAAAAAGAAAATCTCAAGGATTTTTTTTTTTTTTTACTCTTCACAACAAAGGCCTTTTATTTACCGGCGTTTTCATGTACTGCTGCTTTTCTTTGTTGCTGTATGTCATTTCCATGGAAACCCCACACTTCAGTACACAGTGGCAGTGTTCTTCAGACTTTTGAAAGTGTTTCATTTGCTCAACGAGTGTGTGGTGGTTGTCTGACCCAGTGGTACACAGACCAGCACTTACACACTAACACACCAGTACGTGGCTTCTCTACACATGGTCTGTCTCTGTGTTTCACTCGTAAGTCGGCCAGGAAGGATACTAATGTGTGTGTAAGGTTGGAAAATTGACAACGCACATAGGCTCTTTTAATGCTACACATGTATGTCCAATAGAATCTTTTCACAAACACCAAGTACACTGATGTCAGTTTTTGTCTTGCTGTGTAAAGGCCCTCCAACTTTCACAAAAAATTGGCTTTTAACTTAAAGATTGTAAGATGTTACCGACTATCTTTGACAACTGCCAGTCAGTTTCTAAACATACAAACTAGGCCTTTCATTGTGGAAGTCCCATCCAAAGCAACACGCCACAGTTTTTTGTCAGACTTGCAGGTATGTGTACAATTCAAAGAGCACTGTTCCATCACAGAGGGAAACACAGCGTCTTAGAACGTGAGTGTGCTTTGTCTGCCCTCTCTGTCCAGGTATGTTCACATTCAATCATGTCCAACAGCGAACATACACAGTCACAGACTCACACTCAGGTTTTCACCAGCATGAAGTCAAACACACACATTTAACTTCAGCCAAGTTTCAGTCCTTCAGCTCGAGTGGAATGATATCAGTTGTTGTTGGCTAGGTTCAGTCTCCTTTACCTCTGTTCTGGAACAGTCCCTGATGTCACTTGGCCTTTGTAAAAGACTCCTGAGCGAGATTCATTCAGGGGTTTTGTGTGTATATTTATATATTTCAGACAAAAAGAAGAACACTGACTGTCTTCATGTCTTTTCTCATTTGTGTCTTGTCTTATCTGTGTCTGCTAATAATAACTTTCTCCCTCCACTCAAAATTTGACCCACTCCTCACCTGAGTAACTAAACTCACGTGTTTAGACTGTATGCGTGTGTGTGTGTGTGTTAAAGCAGGAAACTGGAATACTCTGAAGTAGTGCAATCTATAGGAACTGATCTGAGAAAAATGAGTCGCATGGAACAAATGTAAACCAGAAATACACAAGTCCAGCTCAAGTTCTGTTAGATTTTTTTTTTCTTTACTAGGTTTAGTGTGTCTGAGCACTGGCCAAAGAGTTCAAACACACTTGTTTTTCTGCTGGATATTAGTCATATTACCAATGCAACAAGGGCTAAATCCAGCAGGATCTGAGTTCACAAGGAACTGGTTTTTATGAGGTCTTAAAATAAATGTTCTCTTAAAAGCCTTCAGAGACCTGACCCTGGTTTGTTTTCTGCTCTGTGTTCTGATTAGGAACCAGGATCATGCATACACAACCCAACAGGACATTGATAGAAAAAGGGGTTCTAATTATTGCTGTTTTGACTGGAATCCTACAAAAGCATTCAAACACAGTCCAGCTGATCAGCATTCTGAGGAGAGTTTTGGTGTGTGCTGGTATACTCAGGGCAGTCCTCTCACATTGACATGGTCTTTGCCATTGCGAGTGGTCTCCCTCTTCCACATTTCCTGCTCTCCTGTGTCATCTGTGTGTTTGGAACAAAGTCATGACAAATCTCATCTTTTCACTGTTCAAGATTTCCTGGATTGAAGCTTTCCACAACTGTAAGTAACTTAAAAAAAAAAAAGACCTCAAATAACATCAATGTACATGTGCCGGTGGATTAAATTATAATCTTTTTCTACCTTTGAAGGGACTGATCTGTTATTCTCTCTCTCCCTCCCCCTCTCTCTCTCTCTCTCTCTCTCACACACACACACACACACACACGCACACAGTTACATTAAGGCCCACTCAGACCAGCTTCTTCTCCGTCACCTGTGTAGCTGCTCACTCAGGTAATGGCTATGATGGATGACTTAGTGCTCGGAAATGGACTGACTCATTTTACCTCCCGACAGAAACAAACACAGCACAAAATAAACCTCTCTCTCTGTCTGTCTCTCTCCTATTTCCCTCTCTTCCTCTTTGGAATAAACACAGCTCTTTCAAAGGTGCAGTATTTCTAATGACACACCATAACACCATCCAAATTAGGTGAATTCTACTCGAAATTTTTTTTCTCGTATTCATGCTGTCCCCAGGAATGCGTGAAAAACTGTCCTTGGGTAACACCAAAGGGTCATTTTACCTATCATCCAGAGTTCTTCACTCAGTGAAAATGAAACACAAACCTTTCAGAAATCATTTCTCATCTCAATATATAAACTTGTATTCAGTGTTACAAGGCAAAATGTTCTGCCTGTGACTGTGCCCCTCTCGATGGAATTATCACCGTTGGAGAGGCTCATGGAAAGTTCTGGAACCTTCTGGACTTACAGCAGGGGGACCCATCTCTTTACTGGCTGACATTAGAAAACACCTAGAGGGGGGAACTGGGAACCAATCAGGAATCTCACCAACAGTCTTTCTCCATGTTCCCTGCTGTGATATTTGACATGTCAAAGGGTAGATTTCCATAGATTAAGCTTGACATTTCCACACTAATGAGCATCTATCGTAGAAACCTCACTTTAAGCTCATAATGGTGTTAACGTCCATTAACGAAAAAGAGAGAAAACACAATTATATAAAAAAAATAAATATTTAAGAAGCTGAGTCTGAGTGAGAGAGGAAATAAAAACATCTAAAATGCATTTATATCGGCTTTTGCCGTCTGCGACATCATTTGAATTAAATCACCATACAAACATTGCATCTTATCTATTTACCACTGGATCTGATCTACTTACCACTGCATCTTATCATTTTGACCACTGGATGTCATTGTTGAGCTGTACATTGAATGGCTCTGCAGTGATCTTTCCACACAAGAAATTAACAGAGGTGGCAAAAGCAAAAGTAGAAGTACTTTTGCTAAAAAAAAACAAACCAAAATACTCTAAGCAGAGTTAAAATATCCCTCTTGAAAAATAGTTACTCACTTACAATTTTCAAAAACGGTTGTCTACTTAGAGCCCCCCCCCCCTTTTTTTTTTTTAGCAAGAATACTTCTACTTTTACTTTTGCCACCTCTGGAAATTAGGCTCATAAATAATTAATCCTCATCATGTGTTACATAGAATTGTGTTCCACAAAAATCTGAGGAAAGTAGCTCAGACGTATCGTTTGTCATTGAGTGCTGGAGCACTTAAGTCAGTTTTGAACCTACGGACAGAACCAAACTATAACCAAAAACAAAATTCAACAGGTCGGAAGTACCCTGGATTTTGCAGCCCTCTTTACCTAACTGATCTAATGACCTTGTAAAACAAAACTGAAAGTCTTTACCCTGTAAACATCCCCATACGCTACACATGCAAATAAATGCCCTCAAATCCATTTCTTCAAAAGAGAGGAATCTAAATCTGGTAAGTGGAAAATTCATCCCACTGAACTCATTTGGAATAGCAGAGCTACTGCCCTATTTTATCTGTTAACCCATATAGACAAACGGGAGGAGGAAGAGGAGAGAGTTTGTGATGTTGTTTCTAAAATAGCACTTCATCAAGTCAAATTTGGCTCCGGCGTCGTGACCCCGTTCGTTTTAAACCACAGAGGACCTTACAATAAATGACTAAAGAGAAGAGGGTCGGCTGTACAAAACCCAAGACGATAAGGAAAACCACAGTATTTAGGTCAAGCGTAAGATTTACAGTCAATATAAACGTGTAACTGTATGTTTTATGTTCAGTATTGTTCACAAGGTTAAACAGTGTGTGAGGTCGAACCCAAACACTATTCGCATTATAGCAAATCTTTGAGAAAATGCTGCTAACTATATCCGACCCACGATAAATGTGTTTGCGCTACAACAAACAAAAGCATTACAGAGGATGATGTTATGTTTACTTCGTGGTTAAGCAAAAAGTTTGTTGTTTATGGCGACCGGCCCAGTACACACAAACATGATCTAATTTTGAATTAGTCTGGATTCTATCTGCCGAAATGACTGTTTAACAAGCTTTGATTGGGAAACCTCTCCAGACCTGACATAAGCTAACAGAACTAAATGTCTCACCTCTCTCAGTGGGGAACTGTTTTTAGTCATACCCTGCAATGCCCAGGCCTCAGTGGCAAACTGGCCTTTATGTAATCTGGGAACAACTGAATAGAAATCCACAACCCATGCAACACTGGAGAAATGAAAATTATGCCAAATAGAAGAGTCAGCTCTACATTGACTTTTAGTTTTATTATCTTTATTTAAAATCATCACACCATATTGCTCTCATACAACTCATCCAACATACTTTGAAAACAGACATGATGCAGTACTGATCACGTTTGGATAAAAATAGTTTTGGCGTCCTTTCAATTTTATAAACTGGGGCCTTGTAAATCATTTGGTTGTTGATTGCGGTGAATATCTGGAAACGGTAGATTGCAGGCCATTAAAGAGATATTTCTTTGAGATAACATCGTATTATCCAGCATGCACACACACGGTCCAGTGTTCCAACATCGCAGTGCCCTGGAAATGAGAGCGTTGCCCTGAGGAAAGGGAAATCAGACTGGAGAGCCCATAAAACCTCCCTCTGTTCTCTGAAAAAGTCCGTTAATATAATATAGTGACGCATGTACAGTTTCATCGCATGAGATCACAGGAGTATAGCCTACTCCTTACTCTGACCGTAATGCTTTAATTTAACTGGATGAAACAAATTACATGATTAGTTCTGGTCTCTCTCTCTCTCTCTCTTTCGCTCTCTCTCTCTCTCTCCCTCTAAATCATCCTCAGATAATTATTTCTAAGAGTGGCGTGTTGTTTATTGCCCTGTCAGGAATAAAGATGCAGAAAAAGTGCAAGCAGATGGTAAATAAACTATGATGCTTTCTGGCTGATACTCCAGTGAGCTGAGGCAACAAGCTGTCAACTTCATCTGCGACCCAGTCATTCTGTTGACAGAATCAGCCCTGCAGAAACAAAAACTTATGAGTTGTACACTCTTTCATCTCAGATTTTCATGACTGCTAGGCACACACTGCTCTGTAGCCGTGCAGATCAAGTGAAACCTATGGTCACCCTGGTTTAGGCCAGAGATGCCCTCAGTTGGGACGATGAGGTTAGACTGATAAAACTGTAGCTGTGTCCACACTGCATAATCTGATATCATCATCAGCAATTTTCATTTTCTCCTGAGTAATGGTACTCAATGTTAACATGCTTTGTAAAAAGCCCTGAGAAATGTTTCTCTTGTACATTTACATTTATGTTTATTCACCCGGCAGAAAATTCCATTTAAAGTGACTTAAAATTGCCCACACACAAGTGCCACAAGGCAAACTTTCAGTAAGTGACCAGATATAAATGCGAGATACTTCTAGTAAGTGAAAGAGGAAGGTGCTGACAAAAGCTAGGGAGTCAGCGCTGCTAATTATGAGGGATCAATGGGAACAATGATAACAAGGCAGGGACAGAAGGGATTCTTACTGGAACTGCAAAAATGACATTTGAGTACAATTTACAGTGAAGAAAATCAGGAAGCACAAAAAGTGAAGAGAACACCTTTTAAATCTCCTAAATAATGCATGTGTATCTCTTCAGATATTGTCCAGAGGTGCTGTAATGTCCAAATCAGTGTAGTCTATAATGGTGTATGAAATAGTATTTAAAAAAACATTTTAGAATGATTTGTTTTACGCTGTATTGTAGAAAAATCATTGTCTTAATGCTTATAAATCCATAAAAATAGTTGCTGAGCTCCAGTGAAGTAAGCATTTGTAATTGGAACTGAATCTGTCATAAGGAAAGTCTCCCTAGAGGCATCCCGTGCAGGATGAAAATAAAGGCTACAGTGGCATGGAACTTGAGTGGGAAGATGGCCTGGAAAGAAAGGAAGAAATTGAGTCCTTTGGAGACACTTTGGCTCAGTTTTCCTCAGCATGGCAGGATTTTTCTGGACTAATGACTGGAAGGTGACTGTATGAATATCCACGTTATAGACCCACTTGTTGTCACAAGCGAGGCGTCTCACCTTGGCATAGTTACGTAGGCACAGACAGACCTGTACATTTGTTAAAGTATAAACTCTGAGAGGCAGGTTTATTAGGCAAGTGTATGTTTATGAGTGTCATGGTTATGTAATGTGATCCCACTCATAAGCAGTGAGTGTAGTTATGAGTTGCTATATAAAGCAGGTAGACAGGCATTCAGGGACTAAGGCACAGTTTGAATATTTGAACAAAATCCACCTGTTCCAGTATCTCAGTGATGGCTGGCCTCTGGAGCTAGCCCCAGTGACTTACCAACAGCAAAACACCCTGTCAGCGGTAGTCCCTGTGGGTAAAACAGCTCAGTGATGAGAGAGGTCAAAAGAGAATGGACTGGAATTGTGTTACCTAACAGACAGACAACCAACAGGCCAATAATGGCTTAGTCAAACAGTGGTGTGTTGGGTGAAATCTCTGAACACTTAACTTGGGCCATAACAGCATACACTCACTCTCTCACTCATTATCTAAGGGTCGCAGGGGGTGCTGGAGCCTATCCCAGTGCTCATAGGGCAAAAGGTAGGGAAACACCCTGGACAGGTTGCCAGCCCATCGCAGAGCAGACACACAAACACACTCACACACACATTCATACCTAGGGGCAATTTAGTGTCTCCAATTCACCTAACCTGCATGTCTTTGGACTGTGGGAGGAAACCCACGCAGACATGGGGAGAACACGCAAACTCCACACAGAAAGGACCCTGGCTGCCCGGCCAGGAATCAAACCCAAGACATTCTTGCCGTGAGGATACAGCGCTACCCGCTGCGCCACCCTAACAGCACACAGTCATATTAAATTTCACTTCTGTCAGCTAAAAGCAAGGAAAAGTTCCAGTGAGTATGTGATTATCAACACTGGACAACTAAAGAGTGGAGAAAAGTTGCCCTGCCCAACAAAAGTAGGTTCCTGTCGCATCACAGAAATGACAGAGTCAGGATTTGGTGTCAGCAAGATGAGTCCCTTCCGGCCTGGTGTCAGCAGCATAGGCTGGAGCTGGTGATGATGGTGTTTATGTAATGGTGTGTGGGAGGTTTTCCTGGTGAACATCCCTTCATCTCTACAGTTTTTATCACATTTGGCACTCCCAGCAAGGCAATGTTTAATGTCCCAAAGCACGCAGGGAGGTTGGACAGAAACCTGAATGGTGAAGTAAAAATGCCAACAAGTTTAATATGACGTGCAAAGGGAGAATCAAAGTGAAAACTGAGTGAGGATTTTTATGTGTATACAGTAAGGCGTGCATGTCTATAACAGACCAGATACATGACCGTGTAAAACTATAGAACAGACAGACAACCCAACAATGGTCTTAAGATATAACCCTCATAGCCAGGGTGGCCATGCTTTCCTTTCACAAAGGATAACTGAAGTGTACTGTGTGCAGATAGATAGATAGATAGATAGACAGATAGATAGATAGATAGATAGATAGAGAGAGGGAGAGAGAGAGAGAGAGAGACAGACAGACAAACCAAACCAAACCAAACATGTACTGTCTATTTGTGAATAAGATAGAACATAATCACTGGCCTGGCCAGAGCTAAGCTCTGCATAATGGAGAAATAATAGATTATCGTTGGAAACAGTAGGCGATTTGTAGGGAGATGAGGGGGAATGCCATCCCCTTTGTTAGCAAAATGACAAAAATGCATCCCCCTTGTTAATCTGCCATCCCCCTATATACTCTATGGAGTAGTGTCAATGACCATTGGGCCATCTCCCCTGTTGGCCATTGGGCCATCCCCCCTGTTAAAAAATAACAAATTGCGTACTGGTTAGAAACACTCCAATCTCTCCAGGTTCCAGAAACAAGACAGTGAGTTCACTTTACTGCAACTGCAGGTGAAGCAAAAGGAAACACTGAACGACATGTCTTTCCATGAATCACTGAGCCAGGCTCATATTTGCTCCGGTCCCGTTATTGGTTTGGATTCTGACTTGTTTATCATACAGTGTGTTTGTCTTCTAATGACCCATCTGTAAGTTGCTGATGAACTGGTTGTGATTCTACATGAGAACTGGTTCTCAGTTTGCCAGTCACCTTAATGGTTAAAATGAGGTTAAGTAAATAAAAAAGTAAACACTACAGAGTGTCTCTGTATTGTGCTGCTGGCTCCGGAGGAGATTAGTTCAGAACTCCAAGCATTCGTCGTAGGTGGTAGAAGACAAGGTCGATTCCGGTTTGCATTTTAGAGGAGGGAGTCATACAGCCTTTGAGTGGTAAAGGTGAGAGAGGTGAAGATTCAATCTGATTGACCTCTGGCCTTCAGCACCTGTGGATGTGTGGGTAAAGAGTGAGCTCTGTGTGTGTGGGAGATTCAGTGGATTCACAAAGCACACCTCCTGTTGGAGCTTGCCCTTTTCTGCATCTTTAATGCTTTCTCTCATAAACACACACACACACACCACACACACACACTCACTAAGTGCAGTTTGCCTGAGGCTTAATTTTCCTGGAATTGCCTGTACCCTTTGGCTGTTGGTGAATGGGCTTTAGATGGTCAACATCTTTTGTCTGTGAATTATCAGTCACACCCAGGTTCACTGCTGCCTTGCATTGACTGTGGCTTTGGCCAGAACATGTCTTCACAAATGACAATCACACTGATTAGAATTTGTCGATTCTATTCTGTTATATTCTATTCTATTCTATTCTATTCTCTTTGTTCATATAGTGTTGGGGCTAGACATTCAGGAGACAACACGTAGCCATCTGTCGCTCTTGACGTCTCCCTCACACTGAGGAATCTCAGATTGTCTGTGCAGGTGTTGTTTTGTGAGATGTTTGTTCTCTGGGCACATGCGTGACAGCAGTTAGAGGTGAGGTGTTTGACATGTGCAGAGCGTAGCTTTGCTGACAGACCAAATTTCATTGTCTCCCATCCCGTATCAGTTTACTGCTTAGACATGCCGCTAAGTTGTTGCCCTAGTATGCCAGTAATGCCAAACCAGCAATGGAGCGAATGCCAGTCCTGAACTGTTGTGGATTTGTTGGTTTCTTGGTAGCTTGCATGCCATCAGGTTTGGACTGGTGCCAGCAAAGCTGCTGATCCTGAGGGTCTGTGGGTCCAGTTCTGGTCGTGGTTTAGAAAAAAAAAACAACTATAAGATATTTCATGCGCTCGTCAAGCAATGGCCAGCAAGAATGGTTCTTGACAGTTCATCAGGACTCTGGATCATTCCACACATACCATTCCTAAAATGTCTCCCACCCCGAACAATTAAAAACGTCCACAGCTTGACCTGACAACCTTGTAATGATATCACATTCATTTGATTTACTGTTACATTGGAACTGAGTTTGCTTGAATTGAGGCCTAAGACTCAATGCGGCCAGTCGAGATGCTCGTGGCTCTAAGATGTCCTTGTTGTTCAGATGACCCATGGTTCAGCGCTGAACTGACTTTAATAATGACTCAGTCTCACCTCTCTCCTCACTCTGATGAGAAAGTAATTGAGTCTGACCCACTGTCACCTCCTGTTCTCCTCACCTGCCAATCCCTGGCCCCTCAGAGTGTGAGGAGGAGCTGTGACTTTCAAAGTCCAGGGGCCCCAGCAAAGGGGACCGATACAAAGAGGAACTGATGGAATTGCAGGCTATAAAGTTTGTGGTCACTCTGAGAACCCATATGGTAGTTTAATTAGGTTCTTAAAAAGAACAAACACACATAAACTGAATGGATCCTTCCATTATTGTGGTTGTAGATTTTGCATATATTCTTGCCATTTCTGACATTATTATTAGCGGTAGTGGTAGTAGTATTTTATTAATAATATTAGTATTAGTATTATTATGTGTTTGACAGTCTAGTTTTATGGGCTATGACATTGATGTATGCTAAGGTTTATGAAAATTTATGGAACTCTTGATGTTTTGAGTGTTTGCGTGTTTGTATCTGACCTTGTCTGTCTCCTCATTGCCCTCTCACCTGTTATTACCATAGTTACAGAGCCACTGGCAGCACACCTGGGCCGTCCACCACACCTGCTCTTGCCTGCTCAGCGGGTTTTACAGAGCTGCCAAAACTCCTGTTCCTCAGCTTGTCATGATGATTGTTAATGTTTTAGGTTTTTTCCATCGTGTCATTGTGTGTTCTACCAGCCGTTAAGAACACCCTGTTACAATCCGGATTCGGCTTATGTAACCTGCTTGGCGGCACATGAAACATCTCTCCCTTGTGTAGACATCTGCGTGCCTTCACTTGCATGTTTCTGTCTTCATCTTTAGCTGTGTATCCCCACCTGTTACTTAAAAAGACCATCCATAAAAGCTCTAGTAACCCAGTTATATCCTATACTGGGAGCTGGGAGAATAATGGTATAATGAGAGCAGATGTCACAGGGCTGGTTGTTAGAGAGGACAGTAAGGCCCTGTGGCAGAGCAATGTAACCTTTCATGGAATCCAAACAGATCTGAATGAAAACATGAATGATGAATTATGGTTTTGATGGCATGTATGCTGTGTATCTTGATTTGTGTTGAAATTTACAGTGAGACCAAAAGGCCTGATATGGATTTCAGTGAAGCTCCAATGAGCGTTTCCATGACTATCCCCTCCCTTGTTTCTGTTTTCCTTGCGCTACAGCCGGAATCCAAGCAGACAGAGGAGCTAAGGGAAAAACAACTGAATTCAGAAACCTCACCGGACTGTTACCTCACTGAGTTTTACACAAGCTCCTTAAATGGGTTTCTGATGGGGAGAAATGCTACATTGGTAACACAAAGTGTTCCTTGTGTGGGAAGTGGAGGTGGTGCTATAGAATGTCTTACTCACAGGTGATAATATCTGTGGAGCTGTGACACCATGCTTTCAACTCCACACTCCTCATAAAATGGTTATGCAGCAAGTTGCTAATGGTGAGCGGTTGACTTGGTAACTGATAATTTGGGAAAGCGGGAGAAGGAAAGAAGTCACTGTGGTCCTTGATTTTTTACATGTTCTTACCATTTCTTTCATTTTTATCATCATCATCATTATTATTATTATTATTATTATTATTATTATTACTGTTATTATTATTATTATTATTATTATTATTATTATCATTATTATTATTATTATTATTATTATTATTATTATTATCATCATGGTAGTGGCAGAACTGTTAGCAGCAGTGGTTTTAGTACTAGTAGTAGCACTAACAGTCGTGCTGAATGATTTCTTTGGGCTGCATGTATCAGTTTGTGAAGTCTGCTCTACCACTGGCCTGAGCGCATAATGTCTAGCACTTTATGGTGGTGTTCAGTGTTCTAATGATTGCACATGAACCCCAACTGTTACTTTTGCTGTTCAGCTAAAGATGTGGTTCTCCTCATAATTTCCCTGCCACGGGTAACCATCTCCTGAACTTTTGGGTGGGTACTGAACTGTATTCTTCAGCTGACATCTGTTTGGAATACTTACCACACACACACACACACACACACACACTCTGTCTCTTTGGCCCACCTGACTGCACTGCTTGACCTGCAGTCCGCAGCGCACACTCCCAGACTATCTCCACCCCTCACACCAACCTGGGATTTATGCATGTGTGCCCGCGGCTGACGTCAGCAGACCTGCTGGAGGTGGCAGGGGTTATAGGGGGAGTGCGTTTCCGCCCGCCCATTTCCGAACCGCAGCATTGTGGGATTTCCCCTCACACTCCAGTGTAAAAGACAGATGTTGACAGGGCTGCTATATGTGAGAACGACTGAAGGATTCACTATCTTTTTCTCCCCCTCCCTCTCTCCTTTTTCCTTCTTTTCTTTTTTTCACTTAACTGAGAAGCCAAATCTCTTAAAATCAAGAGAAGTTCTCTGAAAGAAGTTATCAGCTTACACTGTCATCTGTCTGGTGGTTTTACAGAAGTTCACATTATGGTGTGGAAGGAAGACAATTTTTGGAGTATCAAATGACTGAGTCTGGTATTTATTCCTGTGTGTGTGTGTGTCTGTTGGGTGGGGTGGATTATAGAAAACACTTTATTTTTTCAGACAGGAAACAGATGACACTTTCTCCAGATCCACACAAAACAGTAAACAAATCTAGTGTGTGAAAAATTGGTAAACTTTATGTCTAGAAATTGAAATTTATGTTTTCACAGTATTCCGAATCCAAAATGGTATGATTATTTTATCCTGTTTTATTTTATTTTAATTTCATATATTAGATTTAGTGTAGCTAAAAATGGATAAAGTGTTTCACTCAGTTTTTTACTGTGAATTATATTTCCTTTGTTCAAACACAATTACAGACACATGGGTATACAGACAGAACAGCAGGCTAATGTTATCTGCCTCAGTTCTCGCATAAGATCCCGTATGTGTTTCTGATTAAATACTTAAATGAGGAGTGCTTAGATGTGTTTCTGATTAAATACTTAAATGAGGAGTGCTTACATGTGTTTCTGATTAAATACTTAAATGAGGAGTGCTTAGATGTGTTTCTGATTAAATACTTAAATGAGGAGTGCTTAGATGTGTTTCTGATTAAATACTTAAATGAGGAGTGCTTAGATGTGTTTCTGATTAAATACTTAAATGAGGAGTGCTTACATGTGTTTCTGATTAAATACTTAAATGAGGAGTGCTTACATGTGTTTCTGATTAAATACTTAAATGAGGGGTGCTTAGATGTGTTTCTGATTAAATACTTAAATGAGGAGTGCTTAGATGAGAACATTATGTGATTTGCTGATTCACGTGTGATGTCAGTTTGCAGCCATAGCGGTTTATTTTTGTTGTTGTTGTTGTTGTTGTTTTAAATAACTGGCGTCCCTCAATTACAAATAAGTTTAGCATTGGTTAGAGATGTGTCGTTTAGAAGCTCAATTTGAACAACATTCTTAGCAATAGGACAAAAAGTTTAGCAAAAGTTTCCACATTGATATCTATCTTCACTCTCTCTTCCATTTATACAATGCTAGGTCAGTGAATAGGTGAAAGGCTGAATGAATGAATGAATGAAGGAATGAATGAATGAGTAAATAAAAGAGAGGCAGGGAGGAAAAGAATGAGGAGTTTGCTTAGCTACAGCTGAATGGTTCCTGTCGATAGTTTTACAAGAGTCCAGCTGTTGTCTTGGTTGTTATAAATGTACACACACCATAGTCAGTGGCTGTATGGGAGGTCTGCCTGCTCTGGTGTCTGAGGGCTGCCTTATGGTCGCAGGGGTGTGTGTGTGTGTGTGTGTGTGTGTAGTAGGGTGGATCCGTTTCTTTCCAGGAGAAGAAAGAGAGGGATGGGGTGAATATGACTTGGCAGGAAACAGGATGTACTATGGATATGTGTGTGTGTGTGTGTGTGTGTGTGTGTGAATGTATTTGTGCACCCGGGAGCTTAATCTGGCACTGCTTCTTTAAAAAAAGAGAAACTTGAATGTATTGAAATCAACTCATCATTTCAAACAGGGAACGGCCTGCCAAAATGTTTCTTTCTCTAACCGTTCTCACACTTTGACCTCAACACAGAACAGGGACTGGGGTCCTACACCACTGTCGGAGCAGGTCTGGCCACGTCCTTTCCCCTTTGTGAAAAAATACCTAAATTTAGCTGTGGAATCTGAGTGTGTGTGTCTAACAGAGAGAAGCTGAACCCTGAACAAACACTCTGACCCTGTCTTCTCCCTCGGGTACCTCCCTCCCTCCACTGGGTGGTCGCCGACCGCGATCGGTTTACACACACTCCACTCACGGAAGCCTACAGGAGAAGAATGTCTGGCAGATACCTCACACACTGACATACTGGGAGCTCTTTTGTGTCTCCCAGCGACCTTGATGTAACTTCACACCTGTTGAATGTGTGGGCCAAATGGATTGATACCAAATTCAGTCCAATTCTGTCTAACTGGTGTTCACACACTGTCCCCACTGTGAGTGAATCTCTCTCGCTCTCTCTTTTTTTACTATGTTGTTCTCTCACAGCATAAAGTGAAATGAGTGGTGTCTTATTACCTCACAGACAAGCAAAATTGTTTTTCATGTGGGTCAGTTATGTGGGTGATGCAGTTTTATGCATTTTTATGTCAGGCAATATTGTTGTTTTCTGAATCCAAGTAAGCAAGCCAACATAATTTGTTGACAGTGAATTTGTTCCACAAAGAACCAATTCAGAGATAAAAGACAAATTTCAAGTAATATATAAGTAAATACTAATTAGATTTGGAAAAGTAATAAATGGAGGGGAAATTTATTCATGGCTACTATCTCTGATTTTGGTTGAGCCGAAGTTTCACAGAGTAGTCAAATCTAGTCTGTGAAGAATTAGCAGTCTTCAGGGAGTCACCAGACAGTTCTGATGACCCTCCCCCCGGAGGGCCATTCTCCTGAAAGAGTTTGTTCCCAACCAAATCTAACACGTCCTGCGTGGCTACTCGGGTCATGGATGGGTGATTCTGCGGTAGCTCAGCTCAAAGTGAGTCCTAAACTACCTGAGCACTGAAATCTTTCTGATGTAAAATGGACCTCTATTTGCTTTTTTGGGCACCAATTTTCACCCTATCACTATATCTATATGATGCCAAATTCCTTTTCATTCTTGTTTAGTTACTGAAATGAATCAACTCAGATATTTGAGGGTTTTTAAATGATTTATAAAAACATGAATCAACGGTGAGGCAGTATATGAGAAAGTTTCCTCAGGGCAGTTTCCTCAAGGACAGAGCTCCAAATGAAGCTTCACTGACACCAGGTCACAGACTGACACCAAAATGTCTCGTTGATGAATTCTGCACTTACAAACCTGAGAGAACTTTAAGTAACACATTGCTCAACATAAGTGTTGTGTCCTAGTTTTTAATGGACTGGCTTTCTGAACGGGGTCTTCAAACTGACATGGTGGCTTTGATATGTCTCCAGGAGCTAAAGTAGATCAGAGCTTTAGCCTACATTGTTTCCACTAAAATACACGTCAGTAATACATTCCTAATCACAACAAAAAATTGGAAGAAAGTTTTCATTTTCTGTTTGCGTGGCTGACACTCTTGTTAGGAGGAAAGACTAAGCTGTCTAAGATGTAGTGCATCAGGCTTTGGTAAGCGTGTGTGTGTGTGTGTGTGTGTGTGTGTGTGTGTGTGTGCGTGCGTGATCTCTGAGATGTAGTGTGTCAGGCTTTGGTGAGGCAGTGTTGAAACAGTTCTCTCTTCTCTCTCTCACAGAATGACAGAATGATTGAGGATTGGAT
>NC_044495.1:42847210-42902210 GCF_902362185.1 Chanos chanos
AACACAGTGGAACAGCAAGCGAAGTTAGCAGACTTACAGTCCACTGTGGACAAACTCCAGATAAGAACCAGGGCTGAGGTGGCTTTCTCTACCTCACTGTTCACATCCGGTAATTTCCACACAGGTCCCTTCAACAAAGACACCACGCTGGTCTTCGGGAGGGTTATCACAAATATTGGCGATGCCTACAACTCACACACAGGTCTCTTTACAGCACCGGTCAGAGGAGTTTATTACTTCACATTCACTGTCTTCAGCAAGTCTGACAAACCAAGGAGAGTGTATCTGTTCAAGAACTCTGAACTTTTGGTCACCGTTACTGATATTGTAAGCGTAAAAGACTTAGAAGACGGAGGGTCTAACGCTGCGGTTGCAGCGCTGGAGATGGGAGATGTCGTCTTTTTACGTCTTACAGCGCACGCTCACGTGTACGACGACTCTTTTCACCACACCACCTTCAGCGGCTTTTTACTCTTCAGCTTAAGTTAAAGAATCAATTCAACTAACAGTTTATTCATTCCTTATTGTCTCACTTTATGTGTTTATACACATGTGTGTTTGTCCATACAGGGTTTTTTTTCACATAGTAACTCCATATCTGAGACTGTACCAGTTTCAGCACTCATTATAAATATTGACTTCAAAACATAGATTAAAACATATTAAACGTGGATTTTTCTGATCTGTTTTTTCATCAGTAGATCTGAAAATATTTATATTTACATATTGATCTTCTCCTCAAACTATTTTTTTTGTTCTGCCACATCAGAATAATGTATAGCAAACTTATATACAAGCATAATGGAAATATAAAACAAAGTGAAAAAAACCCTGTAAGCAGCAGGAGGTAACAGGAAGAGAATTTTACACTACAAGTCCAAGAATCCCCGACGAAATAATCCTGAGCACTTACAATAACAACTTTATTTATAAAGTCCCTCACAGACAGGAAGTGTAAACCATTGCACAATATAAGGGGTTAGGAATTAAGTAAAAAGGTTCAAATATGTTCATATGCTAATGAGAAAGGTAGGATTAGGATGCAGTCGTCACACGCCATTCCAGTTTTAACTGTTAGATAGTCCTATAGTCCTGTCTTCATCAGGACAGTGTGCATGTGAGGCTGTTTGTCTGTAGTCACGAAGAGGGTGATGGGGAAAAAAAAATAAAAACATTTCTCACCAGTAGAAACTGTTTCCAGTCCAGTCGGTATGCTGTGTGTGTGTGTGTGAGTGTGTGTGTGAGCGTCACTCAGTTTGTCTAGGACTTATCCCTTCCCCCAAAAGCCTGTGTGCTACTGCTCAGGTATGTATGGAATGAGAAGGACGCACCCTTTGCATTCAGAGTCTGTGTGTCTGTGCGCGTCTGTGTGTGTGTGTGTGTGTGTGTGTGTGTGTGTGTTTGGGGTTTGAGATGGTGCTGGCACACACAAATTTACCTGTGGAACATCAGAGGTCATGACCCTGAATTTTCAGGTTCTCATCTCCCCACCCCTCTGGTGGCAGCTTCTCCGGTCCAGTCCCAAAAAACACTCTGGAAGTGTCTAGTCCACGTGAGGTGAAAAAACATTTGTTTACCTGTCTGAGTATTTGTTTGTTTGTTTGTTAGCACTTGCAAGCTTACACAGTTGACCTGTGGATTTCTTGATATGATCTGCAGCATGGACTGTGAATGTTACCTGAAGTAATTCTGTACTGCTCTGAATATCTCACTGGAAATACCATTCAAAGACTTCAATTCTTCTTGACTGGCAACGTTCTGCTCTTTTGCAAACCCACCTGTCTTTTAAATGGCTCTTGCTGTCCCTAAAAAACTACCTTTACTGTGTGATTTCCTCACCTGCTCACTCCATGAACAGTTTACTATGCCCTGTCACTTACATCAAACAGTATGAATATGTACATTTTTTTGTACATGCGTGCCATGTCCCTGGTCTGGCCCTCTCTGTAAGGCCAAAGACTGTTTCATCCTCTTTGGCTTTCATTAACATTCTCTACCTGTGTGCGGTATCCTTGGCTTTCATTAACATTCTCTACCTGTGTGCGGTATCTTTGGCTTTCATTAACATTCTCTACCTGTGTGCGGTATCTTTGGCTTTCATTAACATTCTCTACCTGTGTGCGGTATCCTTGGCTTTCATTAACACTCTCTACCTGTGTGCGGTATCCTTGGCTTTCATTAACATTCTCTACCTGCGTGCGGTATCTTTGGCTTTCATTAACATTCTCTACCTGTGTGCGGTATCTTTGGCTTTCATTAACATTCTCTACCTGTGTGCGGTATCATATAAGACCGATACCAGAGTCAGGAAGAAGGACCAAGCAGTCCGGTGGCCAGACTCCAGATTTTCCTTCTAACTAAAGCTAGAGAAAAGGCAACCTGCTCTCCTACCCCCAGTGTTGTTTAACAGTGCACATAATTCCTGTGTGCTTCCATTCATGAGTAATGCAATAGATTCCATTACTTATGGAACATGCTGCAGTCCAATCGTCAGTAGGCTTGCTACCCATTACAGAACAGGCCCCAGTGGACAGTGTCGTCTACCCAGAATGCCTAAACTTCATCTGCTGACCTCGTATTTCCACACTACAAATTTGATTCTGGAGTAAGTAACAATCTGTGTAAGCATAATGAGTGAAAACTCCTTCTTTTCAGTACCGGTCTGAGTGACCATGCAGGTTTACACCAGTCAGTGCCCATGATGTCAAACAGAAACCGTGTTGGAGGTGGTCAGGATTCAACGATACCAGGAACACATGTAGAATGAAAAGAAAGAGGTGGAAAATTTCACAGCAGGTCTCAGGAACCTCTGGAGCAAAGGAAATGGAAATGGAGCAAGAAGCAAGGTTTGGTTTGGCTTGTCCACTTCCGCTGGACTGAAGAAAAACAGCTCAAGAACAGTTCAAGTGGACTGTTTTAGAGCCAAGATTTAAAAAAAAAATATTTCTTTTTCAGTTAATGTTGACCATTCTCTGCTCCATGCTTAAAAAACCTGCTTCTCTCTTTTAAACCATTTCTGTTTTCGCCTTCTAGACACAGTTTGCACCTCAGCAGGGACCAAAGTGCAAACATTAATAGTTATTTCTCATTGAAAAATTGAAGGTATTTCACACTGAAAACTCTGAGCCTGTCCAACCAATCCTTCATGACATTTCTTGTGTTTACCTCTGTATCATCTTGGATCAACATAAATATGCTTTTGGCTTACCTGGGTACTGTACAGGTCGAGTTTGGCCTGTTGGAACATGAGAGTGATGTGCACAGTCTCTGTTATCTGCTTATACATGATCTTTTTCTTTCTCTCACTTTTTTAAATTTCATTTTCTGCCCAGAAGCACAGATGTGTCATAGTGTGAAACATCAAGGTGAAGATCTGATAACACACAGACAGATCTGTTCTTACAACTACACATGTCAAACAGGTTTATTTGAAGCACTTCTTCCAGTCTGATTTTTAATCACAACTGTTATTATTCTCTAGACAGGACATGGTTATTGAAAGGTACAAAGTGTCCTTTTTAATAGAGTGGATTTGTCACTTGGGGATGTGGAAACAGTAGACAGTCAAAGTAAAATGTCATGTCAAAATCCTTATTTTTCTGGTGAAAACAAAGAAATGAGGTGGAACCAATATCAGAGATGGTTTTATTGTATGTACAAACACATAAAGAAAAAAACAGAAAGCATTAATGAGCTATTACTGATTTTATAAAAAGCAGTGACTCAGAAGTGGTCTGGAGTCATACAGAGTCAGTAAAGAACACGATGTCCTTTATCTAAAAACAGTTAACTTAAGCTGAAGAGTAAAAAGCCGCTGAAGGTGGTGTGGTGAAAAGAGTCGTCGTACACGTGAGCGTGCGCTGTAAGACGTAAAAAGACGACATCTCCCATCTCCAGCGCTACAACCGCAGCGTTAGACCCTCCGTCTTCTAAGTCTTTTACGCTTACAATATCAGTAACGGTGACCAAAAGTTCAGAGTTCTTGAACAGATACACTCTCCTTGGTTTGTCAGACTTGCTGAAGACAGTGAATGTGAAGTAATAAACTCCTCTGACCGGTGCTGTAAAGAGACCTGTGTGTGAGTTGTAGGTATCGCCAATATTTGTGATAACCCTCCTGAAGACCAGCGTGGTGTCTTTGTTGAAGGGACCTGTGTGGAAATTACCGGATGTGAACAGTGAGGTAGAGAAAGCCACCTCAGCCCTGGTTCTTATCTGGAGTTTGTCCACAGTGGACTGTAAGTCTGCTAACTTCGCTTGCTGTTCCACTGTGTTTGACTGGTACTCAGTTAGCAGTGGAGTTTGTTGCTCCAGTTTGGACCTTTGTTCAGCCAGTAGTTGACTCTGCTGCTCCAGTATGGCTCTCAGATCCAGTATTTCTGCTCCCTGCCCCTCCACTCTCCTCTCACTGGATCCCAGTTTAGCCTGTAAAGCTCCCAGTTTCACCAGCAGTTCACACGGGTCAGGCTGGCAGGTTTTGGTGTCGGGCTGTGGATCTTCTTGGTTCTGGTCTCTTATGGCGTTGTCTGTTGCATGTCTGTCCTCACTGAATCTGTCGTGAGCATGGCCAGACAGTTGGTTGTCTCCAGTGATCACCCTTCCCACAGACAGTCTGCTGTGTAGTAAAAACAGTAAGGCTATGACGGTCCTCATTGTGTCAGTGCTCTGAGTTCTTACTCTGCTGGAACTTGCCTCTTTCCATTATATACTCTCTCTTATCATTTCAAGGCTAAAATACCAGTGGCAATAAGGAAACATTTTTTTTGGCTCGTTAGAGCTGCGTGGTGTTAACGAGTAAACAATAAAATGCATTTATGGATGTTCCAGTACATGTTCACTACTATCAATATAACTTGATCAAAGTATTTTGATCAAAGTTTCAGGGATTGACTGTTCAGTGTCTCCTTCTTTGACATAATTCTGATAAATTAACAGTCATTTTGTGACTGGCTGAGGCCGGTGCTGGTACAGTCATGACCATTACACAGCTCTCAGTTGCTCAAATCTTTAAAATCTCAAATCTTTAAAATCTGTATTTTAGCCACGACTGAATCCCACAGCACCCAACACTCAGTTTTTTATTTATTTATTTATTTATTTTTCTAACAACTGAAGTCACGTTGAACATGAATGGTCAAGGTCTTTCTTTTTATCTTTGATCTGTTTTCCTCTTAATAACCAGTCCAGTCATCTTTTTAAAGCTGTATGTTAACTTTTTTTTTTGAGTCAAACAAGTGTTGTGGCAACAGAGTATATGTCACTATATCTCTGCACTCTCTGACTCTGTGAGATGGATCATAGACAGTGATAGTTCATATGGTCTCATTATGGTGAATATAGGATAACTTTAACCGAGTCAAAGTGGACGGCCCATTTCAATACTTGAAACATTTCAGACTGTGAGATGTGTCATTTCTGATCCACCCATCTTATTCAGCAAGTTTCAGGGTTATGGAACGTGCTTCATTTAGCTCACACAGTAGCAATTAGCAACTGGACCATATCAGCTCCCAGGATTAGGCCTTAATCACTCGCGAACAATGCACTGCAGTTTGAATCAGAGGACTAGGAATGGACTCTGTTTGGACAGATAAGCTTTATGAAAGCTTTTGCACATTTGGGATGTATGTGAGTGTGTGTGTGTGTGTGTGTGTGTGTGAGTGTGCGTACGTATGAGAGAGAGAGAGAGAGAGAGGGAGAGGGAGAGGGAGAGATTGTGTGTGTGTGTGTGTGTGTGTGTGTGTGGGTGAGTGTGTGTGTTGGCCAATATTCATGGGTTTGTGTGTGTATTTGTAGTGTCCTTTATTATAGCTTTTTTCTTTGCTTATGTTGTATTTCATATTTGCGGTTGGGAAGTCTGCGATGGACTGGCAACCAGGGTCTCTCCCCTCCTTCCGCCCAGTGAATACTGGGATGGGCTCCAGCACCCTCCATGACCCTAATTAGGATAAGCGGCTTAGATATCACTAGCGAGTGAGTGAGCGAGTGAGCGAGCGAGCGAGTGAGTGAGTGGTTTGTGAGATTTGTGAAAAAGACAAAGAAGGGAGATGAGAATGAGTCTAAGAATGAGCCCAGATTAGAGGTCATAAACATGCCTCTGCAAAAACTAGTGAGAGCGTAGGCCTTCTGTGACTCATCTGAGTATGGTATGTCCCAAAATCAGCCACGCAGGGCAATTTCTGGATCATAGGTTTGATTCCCAGCCATGCAATGTGTGCTGTCTCAAACTGGTTCTCTTACAAAGCTCAGCAGGATCTCCTCCTGCTCGGAACATCATAATCCAGTGATTGTGGAATTGTGGCTGGAATTCCACAAATGATTCAGTCATCTGAGAGTGTCAAACGGATTCTGCATGACGACATCATGAGCGTGTGCAGATGCACAGTAGAAGGAACATGCTGGAATTCCTCTTCTCTGGCAGACCCGTGTGCACTGCATCCAAGAGCACTCCCAGACTCTCTGATAAAGAGTGTTTCTACTGAAAAGAGAGAAAAAGGGAATGAATGAACACAAAGTCTGTTGGCTGGGTCATTTTTCCAGCACTTTTTGTTAGAGTACAGGTTCATTGTCTACTGCCAATCAAAGCGTGGTGTAAGACAAGGTCATAACTACTAATATTTTAACACTAATCTTCCATATGGATGGGAGACTCAGGATTGTTTTCTACTTGTAATCATTCTTTTATCTGTATAGGAGTTGAGTAGAAGGAGGGAGAAGCAAGCGTATCCGAGGCAGAGAGGAGAGCAACGGGTTGCGTAATGCCCGGGTCCCTGGAGAGGTGGAATAAATGTTTTTGTGCTGATGTCATTTTTAAGTCAGATTTAAACATTAACAGACCCTTCATCTTACCCCCAAACCTTCTGTCTCAAGAGTATGCAAACAGTGAGAAAGCAGAGGAAGTCCAACATTTCATAATCAGGAGCCTAAATCCAGCTAAATGTACCCTGATTATGCCTGAGAGCCAGATCCAGTGTGTAGAAATATGGAGATGAATGTTAAAGCACAAACTGATGATGGGTTTGACGGAGAAAACTGAAGACAGGAGATAATATGATTTGTAGGGGAACGTAGAGGAGTAGTTTGACAGGACACACTCTCTGACTTCCACTCATGTACATTGTGTGGTCTCTCTTATGTAGAGTCACATGCTAAACCCAGACAAACAGACACGCATACATTCATGCATGTTTCATACATGCTCTCTCATGCATGTCTCTCACACACACTCATGCATACTCACATGTATATACACACACACACACACGCACACACACACACTCTTACATCCAAAACATACACACACACACTGTCACACGATCTCTCACACCAATCTCTTACACACACACTGTCCCATATTTTCGTACACGTCGTTTCATATGTACACTTGGTCTTCAAAGTGCTTAGAATAACATAACATCAAGTAAAATCAACCCAGTTATACAAGAGGAGTGGGGAGGTTTAATTTCAGTCGTGAGCTACAGACCAATAAACTCTGCGTGCTGTGTTAGACTGCATGTCAGCGTCATCGTTTCCTTTAGGTGTAACTCAGTGGTTACCTTGTAGCTTACAATTAAAAATAGCACCCGCAGTCTCTATATTTTTCTTTTCCTTATCATTTTAATGATGTCTCAAGTCCCCTGGTTAAGCGTAAGAGGGTGTCGGGATACTGGGCTGAATGATCAGTGGGTCAGCCCTTTCCCTGGCGACGAATACAAGGCAAACTGTACAGTTTGCCATTGAGCTTTTTCGGTCGCCCATGGAGGGGTGTCTCACCTTAAACAGCACGCTGCAGGTGCTACCCATGTCTGAGCAGAGCAGACTACACAGAGTGGAATCGCTCGATTCCTTATACCTCAGACCTCCCCCGGGGCGGACATGGTGTATTGTCTAATTAATCGTATATTGCCAACTGTAGCCTGTATTACACAGTAACCAATACAAATAGCTAGACAATGATTAGTGTAAACATCATCCTGATATTCCATTCATTCTCTTCGATTTTGGGCTGAAGGTTAAGATAGTTATTTATTTTATAATTCATAAATATAATACATTATATAAATATTACAGTGTACAATTTAAAACATCTAAATAAATAACCCTATCTGTCTATCCTGTATAAGCCATAAACATGATACAGTTTTAAAAATTGGGGTTTTTCTTCTGCCTCAGAAAAAAAGAATCAAAGTATCCCTTTGTAATTAACAGCCTAATCCATACACATTTTCATTTCAATTGATAACTCATTTTCTACAGGTAACAGCTGCAGAGTTGACACATGTATATCACACTGTCACGCTATTAAGTAAAACCTGAGCTAGGAATTTTTTTTTTTGGGGGGGGGGGGGGGGGGGGGCGTGCCTTATTTCTCAACATAAAAGGTGGCAACACTAACACAAACACACACAAACACACACATCAAAAACATACCCACTTTCACACACTTTCTCACACTCATCTCTTAAGTACACAGACAGACCCGAGATGCTCACAAGTCATTTTTTGCACATCCAGGTGAAGTCTCAAGTCTTTGAGCTGGAGTTCAAGTCAAATCTCCAAATCTCTGGTTACAAGTCCAAGTCATGTCTCAAGTCTCTTATGGTTGTAATAAGCGTTCATCTGCTGCATGCCATCCGATCTGCTTAGAACACTACATTGCTATATCGAAGGAATTCAAAGCATGTACTGCATTATCATCACTCCTTTATCTATTAGCATACAATATCAGCACTGATTAGTTGTTTGGTATGTGATCACTTTAAACAAGCTATTGCAGTGCAAAATAATAATTAAAAAAAAAACCACACACACACACACACACACACAATGAAAGCTTTCCGTTAAAAAGTTAATAATTGTATTTGGCAACATTCACTCATCTTTTCAAAATGTTCAACAAACGCCAGTCTAATCAAGTTAACCTCTCTTAGCTACAAAGCTAGTGACAAGTTAATGTTAGATAGCTGATGCTGAGCTAACATGTTTGCTAACCATAAGCGCTAACGTTAACTTGTCTTTCAGATTAGCAAGTGACTGACTGCATTTTGAGGTGCCTGATAAAATCTGATGTGGTCGATCCAGCATCCTTTATTTTGATACTGCACACCTTGCATTTAGCCATTCTTCTGTTTGGGCTTTGTGTGAAGGCATTATAGCCAAAGGTTATCACAAATGGCACAACAACTGCAGTTGTGCTCGCCATGGTTACAGTGTTGTTGCTGCAGCTTACAGTCATCTGTGACCGCGTGCATGCGTAAAGTTACGAATGATGATAAGGGAGGGAATGATATGCAGCTCATCAGACATTTCTTTAATGTTAATGCACCAAAAAATAGGAGTCTCAAGTAAAGTCGCAAATCACTGTGTGTGCGACTTAAGTGCAACTCGATTCCAAGTTGCAAACTCGAGTCCCCATCTCTGACACACACACACACTCACACACACACACACATATACACATCTCATGTGCAGTCACACATACTCATATACACTTACACACATCTCCCCCCCGCCCCCCCACACACACGCATGTTCACTTTGTCTGTCTCTTTCTCTCTCTCTTCCCTCTTTTCCCTGTTGTAAGACATTTTGTCTCATTAGTCCTGACTGAGTATCATAAGGGTAATATCTCACATATATACAGTCTGTAAATGGATAAGTCTGGTCTGTGAGTTCTCTGCATCACTAACAACACCCCTCCATTAGATGGCGTCAGTGGAAACATGGCAGTACAGCACTCCTGTTCCACTTGATGATCTGTCCTGTTCTGTCTGCTCTGTAACCCCTGTCTCTCATTAATGTCACTCACTGATATAGTCTCTGAGGAATATGTTCACACAAATACCTCAGTGCACACAATACAGGCTGTTCCACATGCCATACGCCCCCGAAACGATACGACGCAGTCCGCCTGTTTCTCCCCCCTGGCTTATCTGCCCCTCTGATATTCCACCCTCATGTCTGTGTGTGTGTGTGTGTGTGTGTGTGTGTGCGCGTGCGAGCAGCATGTGAGGCGGTGTAATGTTACAGCACCAATGCTTATCTGTGGCGTGGGTGTGTTATTGTCAACTAGGAGGGGCACATGCTATCTGAGGCCCCAGTTTGAGCGTGTCTCTTCTGGTCCCCTCACCACCACCTCACACACCTCCCCACTCTGGAGGACTGGCCTGGGGTCAGTTCAAACATTTGTTACAAAGGCATTTGTTCTGGAGCACTGGTTGGGGACCAGTTCAAACATTCCTTGCAAAGGCATTTGCTCTGGAGGACTGACAGGGGGACAGTTCAAACATGCATTACAGGGACATCATAACAATCAATATACCACCCAGAAAATGTTTATTTAATATAATAATACGGACAAAAATAATGTTTAACTGTTTAATTTACTTTTTCTCTCTAAGCTCTTAACTGCTTATCTTTTGTTTCTTCAGGAGACATTGCACTTTGGTTTGGTTTGAAATGGCTTTGATTCCAGTGTTTTTTCTCACACTAACTGAGCAGTTTAAGATCAGTGTGACTGAAGGGGGGTATGTATTAATGCAGCAGAACTGTATTACATACAATGTATTAATGTACTTAGAGTGACAGCACAAATGGATTACAGGCAAGTTTTACTGTTTCATAGTAATTAAATATTTATCTATTTATTGTTTACTTACCTTTGTTATATTCAAACATGCATAAATGCATATGCACACTTGCAAAGAGACAGAGAGAAAGACAGAGAGGTAGAGTTAGACAGAGAGAGAGAGACAAACAGAGAGAGAGAGAGAGAGAGAGACAGTGGTACACAGAGAGAATGTGAGAGAATGTTCTATCCGGTAATGTTTTTCATATGCCTCTGTAGCGTGCTGTTTTTTTTGTTTCTTCTTCAGAGGAAAACAATAATTCAGCGTCACCTTTCGAATAATTCAGCGTCACCTTTCGTGGCATAACCCTGTGGGCATAAAACTGAGTACATCCTAAAGTAACCTAAAAATAACTCCTGTCCAACACGGCATTCCACCGCCTTCACTTGTGTTCCTGCCCGTGGAATTGCCGCTACGCAGACGAGATGGTGGAGAAGATAACACTGTGAAGGAGAAGGCATGTGGAGGGTCTTTTTTTTCTCTTTTTTTAAATTTCATTTTCAGTTTCACCAAGAGTAGCTATTTCCTGTTCCCATGGCAACGCCTTTCCCCATTGTCCTGTCTGCCGGTAAATTAGATGGTAAGAGCAGATTGAGGCTGATTGTCTGATTTCTTTTTTTTTTTTGGTGAGTAATGATTGGCTCTTGACTTTTTGCGCATAAACACATAATCATTTCTCTCAGCCTAGGCTGTGCTCTATTCAGGAAGCAGGCACTAGTTTATGTTTGCACCTCCATTTGGGTCACTAAGGGTGCATATCATTATCCCCTGAACAGTCTAAGTGGACTCTTCTAGAAAGAATGTGAGCCTGAAAGCCATTGCGGTGTGTCGTGATAAACCATGGAAAGATTTAAAGCACTTGGAAGATCTGTAGTCAGTATAACAGTGTGTACTGTTAGCCAAGATCACTGGACCCTCTTTAGTTCATTTGGTCTAAATTCACTGTTATCTCTAAAGCACCTCTTGAATGGTATTGACAGACAGATCCTTAACAAAATCCATATGGCTATTTACCAGTCTAACATAATTTATTCCACAGAAACTACTCGTACACTTACTCTTCTAATCTAACTGAATCAACAATTTTTTCCCCCTTTACTCAGTGACCGATCAGTTCTGCAAAAGTTACCTGTCTGCTCACAATAATTTAATCCATAGAATATAATCCACAACTGACAATTAACTAATCTTGTTTAATTCACAGTATGCTTATGAGGTAGATGTGAACAATTTAAACGACGACATCTCAGGAGGCTTTAATGCAATACGCTCTTTTATTAACTGTCCATCTATCCATCCATTCATTCATTCATCTATCTGTTTGTGCCCCCATCCATTGATCCATCTATCCATCTAAGAATTCATCTGTTGATCTTCCATCCATCCATCCATCCATCCATCTGTCCATCCATCCATCTGTCCATTCCTCTCCCAGCCTCAATCTTGCACATCCTCATACCTCAGTTCCCAGAGTGCTTGCCGGGGGTCGGTCATTGCTCCGTTGCTCGACCCTCTGGATTGGCTGGGGAATGAAAGGAATGTATTCTCTATGGCCAGAGGGCCAACGTGGTGGCTTGGGAATCTGGTCTCCACACTCCGACATCCTGAGCTATCTTTAGGAGTCCCTGGAATTTCCGCTGTTTTCCCAATATGCCTCCAGAACTTTATTGGAAATCTTAGGTTTGTGATCTAAGTCTTCTTGTACCTGCCCATATTTGGACCAAGTGGACTATATAATTGCTTGCATCATAGTTTCGAAGGGCCAGGAATGTCCCCGGTTGTTGGTTTTGGCCAACTTTCTCCGGAAAATATCCATTGACATCCATGAGTGTTGTGGTTTCTTTCTAAACTTTAACAGGTTTGAAAGTGAGTACTGCTCAGGAGAATGCAGACATAGAGAAACATCTATGGGATAGGGGGAGGGGGGTGCTGGACATGTTTTCATCTCTTGTCAGACATTTGTTTGTTTTTTTTCATTAATGGTACAAGACTGTGTGGTATGGACATTTCAATTACATTTAACTATATATAGGAAAAACGTCAACATCTTTATTCAATTACACCGAATTCCACTGACCTCACTCTTGCCACACCGTCCTGGCAATGAGAGGTGTGTGTGTGCATAAGAGAGAGAAAAAGAGAGAGAGTCTGCACAGGTTTTAGTTTCAATTACAGAAATTACCTGAGCAGTTCACATTATTACATTGAGTCCCATCAACTTTACAGCTTTGTGTAGATTTAGAGAAGAGCACATGTTTTGTGGATATCTGAAACAGACAGTCTTTTCTGTGAAGATCTGGAATAGACTGTGTTGTTTCTGGAGATCTGGAATAGACTGTGTTGTTTGTGGAGATCTGGAATAGACTGTGTTGTTTGTGGAGATCTGGAATAGACTGTGTTGTTTGTGGAGATCTGGAATAGTTTGCGTTCTCTGTGGAGAGCTAGAGTAGGTTGTGAAACAGCATGTGTGCTTTGTGGACCACCTGGGTGGGAACTTAGTGTGATTGTAGTTCACCTTGTGCAGTGCACTTATCATTTCCTCTGAGCAGGAATGACAGCTGTGGTAAAAACCCTGTCATTTAAATCCCTCACATATTAAAGGAACCTGGCTTTGCCCATTCCACACACATAGAACCACTCTGCACCACTCCAAGAATGAATTCTATCAATATCAAAAGTTAATGCTTTTACTCACCAGGTGAAACATTCGACAAAGCATACAGAACAAAGAAAAAACAAACAACCAAACCAAAACAAAAAGCATTTATGAATAAGTAAAGATTGTTCTAATTAGCTGACATTCTAACAGCTAAAATAAGATGCATAAGAACTCACACAAGCAGATAGTCCTTACAAAACCTTTTATGTGGGTCAGGCACACAGCTCTGATAAAGATACAGAGATAAATTGATGTGCTTTTAACAGAGATAGATTTGCAGCTGTTTCATAACATGCAGAATGTAAACGTGTTTAACAGAGGTGGGTTCACTCACTGATTTAAAATAAACACACACCGGGTCAGATCTATTTTTTATTCCCTTACAAACTATGTAGGTGTGTTCCAGGGCATGCATATAATTCACCATAAACATGCCATTTATGAAAACTCTTAAATAGCCTGTCACTCCCCGAAACTATGCATGCATATCGTACTTAACTCTCATAAGGTCAAGGACTGGAATGTATCGTATGTGGATACATATATGAGTATAGAGAAAGTTCATTTGAGACATTTGTTATTTTGTCAGGCTTTATCTCAGGACTTCAGCTACTTTTTGAGATCCAGAAATTCACAGAATCCTCATGGTAATTTCAGAGGGCAGAAACTAGCACGTTTCCTCTAGACTCGCACGTGCGGTGCTAGCTACCACTTCTCATAATGCTACAAGTTGAGAACAAAAGGCTAAGTGTTCTTGCAGCTGTATAATCACTTTATTGACTATGCCTATCATTTTATTGATGAGCAAGGCAGAGATGTGTTTCCATGGACTCTGAAGCACAGCTGACGAAGTGGTAGACCTGTTAGATAGAATTTCTCTGTTTCTGAATACGGTCAACTAAGTGAATCCATGCATGTCAGAGATGTATGCTCTTTGTTGTATGTTAAGGGCTACGGGGTGTGGTCATGGGCCCTATCTGATCTTGTAGATGTATGACAGAATGAGGAAGACATGGGAGCGGTCCCGCCAAAGAGTACGGGCTGTACCAATAACACATTGGCATTATAGGAACATGTCCAGATGCAGAACAATAGAACCTGACCTGTGAGAACTTCAGAAGCAGAGAAACAGAACAACATTAGGGAACCTCTCAATGCTTATACAACACCATTATAGAATGTTCTGGAATGTCGCCAATAGCAACGAGCTCTCCCTCGACTAAAGATCAGACAACCCAAGAATCCCTATTGGCTGACAAAAACACAATCAGAGGAGGAATGTGATACGATTTATTATTCCTGTCCAACGCAGAACAGATAACATACGGGAGAGGAGAGGAACCTGTTGAAAACCGTTTGACTTTGTTTTGTGACCCTGTCCTGGGTGGGAATGGTTAACAGCTTGGTGGTGTGGAGTGCTGGAGCAGGAGGAAAGCAGGGGAGGAGTGTAAGAGAACCGCCAGGAGCACGTTTACTGTCTCACACCCATATCTGTTTCACCTCTGAGGAGACCGCTCTTAAACTGGCAAGATAACGGCAGGCCACTGCTGTGACCCACACCAAGCTGCAGACGTGTGACTAGTCGCTCTTACAGAACCGAAAGTCAAAGTGAAAGTCAATCAAGACCAGATGGGTTGTGTGTGAGTGTGTGTGTGTGTGTGTGTGTGTGTGTGTGTGTGTGTGTGTGTGTGTATGCATGTAAGAGAGAGAGGTACTGCTGAGACTCGGAATGGCGTGTATTTGTGTGAGTGTATGTGTCTGTGTGTGTGCATGCGCATTTGTGTATGTTTTACACATGATTGTTGTTTAATCCACTGAACAGCTTCAGGAAAGAGAGACACTGATCTGTGTACTGCTCCATTTGGCCCGGCTACTCTGTTTGGGTGGACCACACACACAAATATATACAAAAACACACACTGCATAATCACGAGAGGGATGGAAAGACAAAGACAGAGAGGAACAATGAATGCAGTAACTTCTTCTCTCTCCCTCTCTCTCTCTGTCTCACACACGCATATGCACACACACACACGCACACACACACACACACACACACACACACACACACACACACACAAACACACATCTTTCCCTCTCTCATCACAGAAAGATAGCTTTAGTGGGACCAGTGTTCCCAGAAGGAGCTGCTGCCATTGGAATGGGCTGCTTGATGGCTTAACTGGAAATTACGTCTCCTCTTTTCTCCTTCTCTCTTTTCTTTTCTCCTTCTTTCAAGGCTTTGAGGTGGTTGTTGTGTGGATGCCAGGCATTCCTGAGAGGCTAGTAGCCCAGACTTCCAGGGGCAATCATGCATTCAGCACTGCATAGCATAACAACAGTGCAGCCAAATATAGTTCAGAACTGTGGGCAGTGGTGTGTGTGTGTGTGTGTGTGTGTGTGTGTGTGTGTGTGTGTGTGTGTGTGTGTGTGTGTGTGCACCTCAGGGTGGGGTTCAGCTGAGGCCTAGACATTCCTAATAGTTAAGTGGATCTATTGGACACACACACACACACACACACTCAGTTCTGCTTGCTTCTGTCTATATGGCCTCATGTTTATTTTTTCAGCTTTGTTAAGACAACCTCCCCCCTTTCAATCTTTCCTTCCCCTCTCTCTCTCTTTCTCTCTCCCCATCTGTCTCACACACACAAAGCAACCCAGCATGCATGTTAAAATGTAAAATGCTCTACTTGCTTTTCCAGACAAAGCGCATGAATAAAGTCTGACTTTTAAATTTTAAAACCTGTTTATTCAGCTAATTTTCAAGCTCCTGGAACTTTCTCTCTCTCTCTCTCTCTCTCTCTCTCTCTCTCTCTCTCTCTGCCAGAGTGTACGATAAGTAGAATGCACTCTCTCCTTTTCTTTTTTTTAATGTTTAAACATGCCTCTTCAGTCAGGGCTTTTATGACTCCACTTCTCTTATTATCTCTACGACTCCTGTGGAAAAACACAGCACACAAGTAAAGAATGCCATTATGTGAAATACATGCCTGCAATGTGTCTTTTTTAAGCAGTTAGTGACCAACTGTTCAAAAAATGAACAACTGTGTAACTTACCAAGCAGTTTGAAGGGAGCATAATTATTATTGAGTGCAAACCCAGTCTAGAACATCTAGTGCTTCTAGTGCTCTGTGTAGTTCTCATATTTGCAAGAGATGAAAAGAAACAAACTCAAATCATACATTTTTGGTTGTTCTTATACTGACAGGTTTATTGAGCGTTTCCATGGTGATGGAGAGTCAGTTTTTAAAATGACAAATAAGCCGTTTAGTTTACAACTAACAACGCCCTCAGTGACCTTCATTCTTGGGTCTATCAAGAAATTTCAGACTGTAACACTCTTACATTGAGGTCATCCAAAATACAGGCCATCTCAGGGTCTGCCTCATACCAGCTTTATCTGAACTTCACAATACTGCTACGTTTGAGCTCAAATAAGAAATTTGGCCCCCCAAAAAGTTGGTATTGGCCATTGGTAGGGCTAAACTACCAAAGTCAGAGTCCTAACTCAGGACCAGGAGTTTAAGTTAATTGTTTTTTACAAGGAAAAGCTAGGTTAGCACATGCTATGACACGCAATGCTAACAAACCTACAGCACATGAAAGATGACAATAATGTCCTCAACAATAATGTTCCGTAATACATAAAATACATTTCAAGACGGCTTAAATAACATCCACTTTTAAATATGAAAAATATCCAGTCAAGTTTTCTTATCAATATAATCATATTTCTCTTATGTAACAAACAATGTTCCAGTTTGACAGAGGAAAGAGTAATATCTGATTGGGGGCCAATCACAATGACTGGCTCTTGTTCCAAAAAATACACTTTTTTTCAGTCTAGACACATAGATAAAGCAGATTCAAAGCATATCCCAACATTTAAATAAAGCAAACTCTTTTCCTCTGTCACATAATACAGCAAACACAGTGTCCGTATTTTGAAATATCAAACACAGAAGCTTGTAAAAAAAAATATAATAATACTAACATAGTACATATTTTATCAACATTTGCCCTCTAAATCCAGTCAACAGATAGCAACTATATATACCAAAAACCAAAACCAAATCCAAAACAACAATAACAACAACAACAAAAACAAAAACAAAAACCACGCATATCTGAGCACAGGTGTGGGCAAACCTGGAACTGGACAGTACAGGTCTAAAGCTAACCCTCCAAAGTCATTCTTTCCGTTTCTCTTTGTATCTGTGGCATCAGTGTTGGGAGTGACAAACAAACAGCCCTGTCTCATTGCTTTTTCTTTTTCTTTTTTTTTCAGGCAGGTGGAATAGTTTTGAACCTGCTTCAGTCATTTTAGAACGTCTATTTATGCTCTGGGGCGACACTTTTGGTTACACCCTGTGTTTTCCAACTCTTCGAAAGTTCAGGAAGCACATATAATTGCTCCAAAACCAATGTGTGCTAAATTTACTCACTCCATATAAACACTGGCTGCTGTGTGTAATTTACAACGATACTGTGCTGCTATAGGCCGTATATGACCCCTGTAGAATGTATGAGTCACTTTACTTAAATAATGTCCTTTACCATCACGTACACAAAGCTTCCTCCACACTCACTCAAAAACCAGGTTTCATTAGTGTGTCCCAGTACACTGTACACTGTCTAATAGCCCCCTCTCCTCCTCTGTCCCTCCCCTTTTAAATTTAAAGGGTGGGGATGGTATAAAAGAAAAAAAAAATCTCAGACATCGTTATGGTAAATTTTCATCTGAGAAGTGTCGTGCGGTGTAGGGTAAGTCATAACACGTTCTTGTAACTCGTTTTAAGCAACATGGGCCCACGCTAGTGTCTTGGTAAATGGCTTCGGAGAACCAAGGTAGCTACCGGAAAAATTTACCAAGAGGAGAGTATAGTGCGTTGCCAGTGTACTGCAAAACAGTACAGGAAAAACGACACATTCCTATGACAAAGAAGTTTCCAATGTATCTGTTGGCTATGGCACCGTTAAGATTCCCATTTAGGCAAATTACCTCTTTATGTCAGCATTCGTTTGCTCTCTGTATGCTCTAAAACAAATCAAAAAAAACCAAAAGAACTCTTTCAGCATCAATACGCTACCCTTCTTTCTCCATGTCTCATTATCTTGTTATTTAAAAGTTAACACTCATTTGCTTAATTGTACGGTTAGATATGAATGATAAATCCTAAAAAGGCACTTCTTAAGGACAGCCTTTGTTCCTACACTTACAATGGTCTAGTTTACTCTGTACTTACACACTACAGTTGTTTATTTCACTATGTTATATTCACTTTAAATTTGAAAATATGAAACTTTAATGATCTGTACAAACGTCAAGGTTTCTGGCCACGAACTCACTGTCCATTACAGTCCCTTTTCTGTCTTTTCGTTTAATGTTATGAAGAAAACGAGCAGTTACGTGTCTATGCAATGTGGTGGGTACTGTATAAGGTGCTTGTGTATTTTCAGGTGCATGGTGGCTAAGTTTGAAAGCACGTCATTGAACTTTGTCATCAGCATGACTTGATGTGTGTGCAGATTTCAAAAACATCTCTTTTTATAACATGTAAACATTTAAAAGCAGCACTGTGCCTATGACTGGGTGGGGGGTGGCCTGATACACGACTCTCCCCCCTTTTTATAATTACACTGCACCATTCCAGTTCTTCTCCTGTAAGTCCTAGAGACAAGGGCTCTAATGTCACCTTGGACAGTCTTGAAGTCTCCCTTGTCCTTAGGTTCTCTCTGGTTCTAGCTGAGTTTAGCACTGATGTCCAGTGCTTGCTGATACACCTGGGTTACATCATCCAGGTCTCCCAGCAAGGAGAAGCTCCCATTGTCTCCAGGAGAACCTGGAGGGCTTTGGCTGACTTTACCTCCATGGAGGGTGGGGGTGGTCTTGAGCCCCTGAAAGCCAGCCAAGTGGAGCAGATCCTCGGCTGAGAGGCAAGCCCTGACTTTGGATTTAGGTGATGTGGGGGGCCAGTCCACCCCCATGAAGGACGTGCTGGACAATCCAATCTCCTTGCACATGATACTGGAGGGTCGGCTTTGGCCATGGGACAGACCTGAGTCATTGGTGCTTGGTTCCCCTTGGGCACCCACCACAGGCAAGGGGTTGTTTGTGGAGTACTTGCCATTTCTCTTCAGTATGCCCTTTCTTCCCACTGAGCGCTTTGGCGGGGAGCTGTTCACAGGTGGTGCCACAGTGCCACCTAGCAGCTCGGAGGACTCACTACGCTCTGGTGAGGAGTAGTAGCCTGACTCACGCTGCTGGCTGTTCTTCAGGATGCCCTTCTTGGGAAGAGTGGGGACCATTTTGGCGGGTGAACCTCCCAGCAAAGCCTGTTCTTCGTCCTCTCTCTCAGGGCTGGACCCAGGCTCGGTGTCCTGGTATTGGATAGAGCGCCTGAGTTCTATTTCACCCAGACTCTGTGACCGTTGGTCTCCACTTGCCCGGGTCTTCAGGATACCCTTCGGCCTCTTCAGGCCTGATTTGTCCTCGGTAGTGACACCAACCCCATCGTTCTCCTTCATAGACTTTCTAAAGCGGGTCCGGGTGGAGGTGGTGCCCGCCATGGTCGTCTCTGATCGGGGTTGGGATTTGGCGGGTCGGACATCAGCCCGGTTCTGCCAGTCAATGAAGCGGGCCAGCATGGGCGAACCATTGTCACGCTGGGCTTCACAGTCACACACACTGCTCTTCCAACCCCAGTTTACCCACCAGTGGTTGGCAATGTCTTCCACTGTTGCCCGGCGCTCTGGGTTGACCATTAGCATCCAGCGGATCAGACCCCGTGCATCTGTCAAATAGGAGCCATTGCAGAACACGGATGAATCTCTGACAGTCAACTAAGATACGAATTACAGGAAAACATAACCATTAGACATTAAGGTACCATGGTCAGTCTGAATAGATACAAACAATCCTTTGTTTTGGAACAAATGTGTTTAGGTGTTTGCGTGTACACATGTGTATGTGTGTGTTTGTAGGTGTTTGTTTGAATGTGTGAGTGCATGTGTGAGTGTGTGTGTGTGTGTGTGTGTGTGTGTGTGTGTGTGAATTTGTGTGTATGAGTGTATCAGTATGTATGTTTAATAGAGCATGGACACACACCTGATGACTGTGGAGGGTCTCTGTATTCCCCGTTGCTGATTTGGCGAATGAGGCGTTTGTGATCCCCTCCGTCAAAAGGCATGGTCCCATACACCAGTGTGTACAGCAGAACCCCCAATGCCCAACTGTCCACCTGCAAACAACACACATCCACTTCAGAAACCGTGGACCATGCTGGACAACTCAACACACACTCTCTTCAGAAACCATGGACAACGGAAGACAACTCTGTGTGGTTGGTCTGGACTGGTCTACAGATGGTGAGGGAGGAGTTGAAATATTTCAAGAGCACGGGAGAAATGTCTTCCTTCTTTTTTTCACCAAGCATAACCATGAACATCTGACTCTAACCTTCACTACATTCTTCCACAGGCCAGAAGGTAATCCTACATCTCTGAACACATTCATTAAACTGGGAGGACCCACGTCTGTGGGTCAGGATTTGCTTTGATGAGGTTTTAAAAAAAAAATTCTGACTTCAGCCTTTAAACGAGGGTTTGTTTTTTTTTTTGGCCTTGTCCCTCAGCTCTCTGACTGATTAGCTGAGGTACAGAGGAACAGGAGTGTAAATTTTCAGACTGGAAACAATGGTGAGCTCTTGCACAGGAAAGTCCACTCCCCTGGCTCTAGACCTGCCTGGCCATGCAGATAGGAGAGAGGAGAGAAGTGTGTGATGATTGGCTATGACGATATGAGAGAGAGCAGAAGTGTGTGATGATTGGCTCCAGACCCAGTGATCTCTGACCAGAGATCAGGACAGGACTCTTTTCTCATAGGCTTAAGGGGGCAGTTACGTAAGAACGATATGAAGCTGGGAAGAGGCGTATGTGTGTATGCACACACAAACACACACACACACACATATACACACACACACAGACACACACACACACATATTTGTACTTCTGTCTTTGTGAGGGCACTCACTGACATAATGCGTCCCCTAGCCCCTTACACTAACCCTGACGTAAACCTAATTCTAACCTTAACCCTGAAACCAAGTCTTAACCCTTAAACAGCCCTTTGAAGAAGTGAGGACCAGCCAAAATGTCCTCACTTTCCCAAAATGTCCTTACTCCCAAGGTCTAAAACTCAAAATGGTTCTCACAAGGATAGCTGTACAAGTATACATACATGCACACACACACATACACACACACGCACACACACACTCACACACACACACACACACACACAGGCACACAGACAAAAGCTCACCCAGAGTGTTTAGATCTGTCCACAATGAGGTCAACACAAACAGTCTGATTTAATGTCACGTTGGCTAATGTGCGGTGTGCTTGTTTGTGGATTTTTCTCTAAGTATGTGTAAGTGTCTATGTCTAAACATTTTGGCTGGCTCTGTATATGTGTGTCTGCTAATGAGATGTAATGCGATTGGAAGAAAAATCCTGCAGGCACATTCTTGCGTTCAGTACAGGACCTATGTTTGGTACATATCAAGAGACATTGTTGACTTAGTGCAAAACTCTGATTCTGTCTGCTCCTGATATCCCCAAAATAGTTCTGAGATGACGGCTGTGTTCTGAGATGCAGGAAGTGTGTTAGATGCTTAACTGGATCCTGAGTGTGTTCAGAAACAAGGAAATCAGAGAAGGAAGTCTGAGGGTATCAGTTTCCTTTGGCAAAGACGGAAGGACTGGGTAGTTTTATCTCCACTTTCATCGGTGTGTGCATGTGTGTGTGTGTGTGTGTGTGCATGTATGTGTCTGTCTGTATGTGTGTATGTGTATGTGTGTGTGCGTGAGTGTGCGCGCGTGTGTGTGTGTTTGTTTGTTTTCAGTTCCTTATCTTTATCATTAGTCAGTAAAATTGGGTATTTCCCCTGGACTTAATGTTTTGGGATCATTATCTCAGTTTTATCATTTTTTTTTAGTTTCATTTTAATTAATGTAATGGTACTACCAGAAGAGTTACATCGATAATGGAGTTTAAATATAACTCATCTTTCAAAATCAATTTGTGCCAACTGGCAAGGCATGCTAGGAGGTTCAGTAAAAAGGTCCTTTTACAATGAAATCTTTGTGTGCAATGTTTGTGTAATTATATTAGACAAATCGTCTGTACCAGCATCTGTGTCCTGTTATTTTGAATGGCTGTCATAGATTTATACAGCATAAAACAACAAAATGGTTGAATTCATTGAGATGAGTTGTGTGTGTATGTGTGTGTGTGTGTGTATGTGAGTGGGATAAAGAAAGAGACAAAAAGAGACTTCCGTGTGTGTATGTGTCATGTGTGTGTGTGTGTGTGTGTGTGAGAGAGAGAGAGAGAGAGAGAGAAAGAACGGTACCTCTGGGCCACGGTACGGTCTTCCGTTGACTATCTCAGGTGAAGCGTACAGTGGGCTTCCACAGAAGGTCTGCAGGAGCTTGTCTTTGTGGTAGAGGTTGGATAGACCAAAGTCTGCAATCTGATTGAAAGAAAATGAGGTTTATTCCAGTACAGTCTATTACACTCAATTTGATAAAATCAAGCATTTCCACTGGAAATTACCGTGCCAACATGCATATCCAAGTAAAATACATCAAGATTCATGTGAAAATGACATCAGTGCAGTTACAGGATGCCATTAGCATCCTATCAGAATCCGTGAAATGGTATTTAACAAGACCTGGTATTTGACAGAACTAATACACAGTGCATGACTTGGGCCTTACCCTTATCAGCCACTGTTAATTCTCATAGGAATTTTCTTTTCATATATATTCTCTTTTCATGTATGCTCTCTTTTCATACATATGTTCTTTTCCTATGGATTCTCTTTTCCATTTGGATTCTCTGTTCATGTATATGCTCTTTTCTCTCATCGTGAGAACCCACTGTCTATGAGGCATTTTAAGAGTGTTTTTGGACAGACATTTTACCTTGATGTTACAGTTTTCATCTAACAGCACGTTTTCCAGTTTGAGGTCCCGATGTACCACGCCATTCTGTAAAAGAGCACACATCCTCATCTTTCTGGAACTTTCTTTTTGTGAACATGAGAAAACCATTCTCTGGGCATGACTAGGCCATGAGATGCTTTATTCTCTCTAAAAGACACATGTTCCATATTAAGGCGACATTGCTAATTCTCGACAAGGGGGAAATAATTAACAAGAGTGACATGCTCTTGTATACATTTGCTGAATCTTTGAAAACAGTTATTTTCGAGGCTTGAAAAAAGGCTTTGATTTTACAGTGGGAGTCCATGTGGGAAAATTAGCCACACACATCTGGGCATTTCAAATCAGTTCACTGTGGTTGAGACATGTGTCTATGATAGCACACACACACACACACACACACTCACATGCACACACACTCATGGAAGTCAGTAGTGTCCCACACACCCCCTACACCTCCCTGCTCTCGCAAACATCCTCTAGTCTTTCCCCTCCACCCCTCGGTTTCCAAGGCAACCTCTCCGCCTGGCCAGATCAGCTGTTGTCAGCAGGATCTGGATCTCCCAGTGAAGGACATGACATCATACCCACTCCAGCTGTTCTGGCAGCAGACAAACCCACTAAACCATATCCTCTTGCCTTTCGTTCTTTCTTTCTTTCTCGTGAACAAGGCTCTATGGACACCATGGAGCCTCATGGACCCAGTGGAATGGTACGCTGTAACTGTAATGCAGTGTGGTCAGTGGCCTCTCTTACCTTGTGGCAGTAATGCACTGCAGAGACGATCTGTCTGAAGAAGTGTCTTGTCTCTCTCTCACTCAGGCGACGACGCTCGCTGATGTAGTCGTATAACTCTCCCTTACTCGCATACTCCATCACAATCACGATTTTGTCTTTATTCTCAAACACTGCAGACACAGAGAGAGAGAGACAGAGAGAGAGAGAGGGCATAATTAATCTGATACAGGTCCTGCTAGGAACAACGTAGACAGTTTTAAATTTTACAAAAGCATATACACCAGACCAGTGTGCTACAAAGAGCTTCAGAGATCGACATCAAAAACATCATTAACATTAGAAACATCAAAACTTCTTGTGTGTGTGAGTGTGTGTGTGTGTGTGTGTGTCCACATTATCTTATCCCTTAGTTTATTTGCAGTTTACACTGCTAGATGGAAGGACACACTGGTCCTCTGAGAGTGTCCTGAAGACCAAATGACTGCCACATGTGGCTTCTCTCCAAACAGCCATCATCTGGACCATCACTCAGACTTTTTCATCTCCTGGTGTTGACAGGGCTGAGGGAGGGAGTGAGTGAAGGAGTGCATGAAAGATGGACTGAAGTAGCTGCTGGATGACTGACAGATCTTATGTAAGAGGGAGACTGGTTCCATTACATCTGACACATCTTTCTTCACCTCCGTCCTCTGTGTTCTCTCACAGTGATGTCTGAAACAGAGCTTCACCTCCACTCACACAGATTCAGTCTAGCATTTCTCAAAATCTTCCCCTTTCAGCTTTCAGGAGCACAAGACTGTTTCAGTGAGAACCTTCTGGAAATTGGCTTCACTCATACTAAAGACATTCAATGTCGAGTTGTGATCCTCTGTATCTCTAAATTTACTGTGAACTCAGATTACGGGATGAATTAAAAAAAATATCTTGTAGAATTGATCTCTTCAGTTTATGTCACCTAGGACTCTTGATAAATCAACACATTTGAGTTTAGTCCCCAAACTGAGTGAATTATCTGGAAGTGTCTGCTCTTCCACTATGGTCACTATGGTCATAGTGGTCACTATGGTCATTGCCATGGTTACAATGACCTGGGCATAAAGGGAAAAAATGTGTTCCCTGATTGGTCAGCAGAACTTTCTTTAAAGCCTTGTCCATTCTTAGAGCATTAGTCAGCCAGACATATGCTAAAACGAGACACCATCAGAGAATTTTCTGGGTCACTGACTTTGATTCTGGGTGTTTGCTTTGTCTAGCCGGAGCTAGTGACTAATTGTGTGACTTTCTCCTCTTTTGCACAGATCAAAGACCAAATGGGATTCATAAAAATTAATGGAATACTTCTACAAACGAGTTTCAGCAAAGCAAAGGTTGGAAGTATTCCTAAGGGAAAATTCGGACTTGAGACAGGATGTTAATTTATGTTATCTGGCAGAATAAACACTCACCTTTCAGGAGAGACTCCTGAGATTAATCTAATCTCTCCTACTGACTTATGTTAGCATTTGAATGTAGATAGTGGTGCAATTTCTTCTCTCAGTTAATCTGAATTAGACACGGTCTACTGACCTCCCATGACACAGCCACCGTCCCTCAGCTTTCCAAAGACTCAAAAAAAGAGGAGAGGAAGATAGAGGTGATTCACAACTATTTGACTTCTTTACTAGGAGGCCCAACAACCTTATACGGGAGCCAAGAGTGAGGGTCTTCAGTTATATTGAAATCGAACACATTATCTTCATGCATGGTGGTTGCTTCTTTGAATCTCTTAAAATATATTCTTCACGGTTTGCAAGCAAAGGGCGGGCTCAGGTCAAATGCAATGAGGTTATGATTGAATGATCTCATAGCCACGGCGATGCACTTTAAACCCCTTTCCAAACATGCTGATTGGCGAAGAATCCAGAAAGGGATTTTTAATAGGTTCCATCCAGACATCTGCATTTGTTTTGCCCCAATTTCCCTCCAAAAAAAGAGGAAGTTTACACAATCCATTATCCTAGTTACCGGTTTAAACACCACTGCTTGGAGTTTCCTGCGGCATTGTGGGAAATGTCCAGACCACAGCAGTAAACGGACAGAGAGTAGTAAATCATCGGAGACTGGTTGCGCTAAATGTGACTGACAGCTGCAGTAGCATGTAAGTTAAAACCATTTCTTTGTAATGTCTCAACAATGTGCTACATATAATGCACTCACATCAAGGTAGAATGAAAAACATAACAATAAGGTGCTATGACAACGACAAACACAAATACAAATACAAACACAAACACAGACACAGACAGAGCTTTTAAAAACAGATTGAGATTATAATTCATTACTGTGATGTCTTTGTGCTCTCTGTCTCCACTTTTTCTCACTCTTGATCAGGATGCCCTGTAAAGATCTGGATAGCTATGAACTTGAATTTGTGTCTTTGGCTTCTCTAAAAGATGCTTTTTCGAAAAGCACTCATTTAGTATCTTTAAAAACTGTTTATACTGGGTTTGACCTGATATGAGATAGACTCCAAACACAGCTGCCTGGAAGACAACAGGGACAGAGCATACACACACACACACACACACACACACACACACACATGCACACACTAGCAAACACTCGCATGTTTATCTTGCTATAAAATTAGGGACAGACCATTAACTTTCATTTTACCAATAGCAGAGAACAGGAAACTAGCCCAGACCCTGAACGCTAGCCCGAACCTTAACCTAAAAAACACTTTTACCCATGACAACTCTCATCTCTTTTATGAACATGTTCAGTCTAGCTGAGGACCCAGCTGCCAGGCTTCAAAGGGAACTAAATTTGTCAGATTTGGCTATTCTTGTGGGGACTGTCCATTCAGCTTCTGGTCATCGTTTATAGAGTTAGGCAAACTTTCCCTCTCTCTCTCTCCCTCTCTCTCTCTTTCACACACACACACACTTACTGACATGCATGCGCACACACGTGCACACATTCACGCGCACACACACGCGCACACACACACACACACACACATACACCAATGACTGACCTTCGTAGATAGAGATGATGTGTGGGTGTCGGAGAGAAGACATGATCTCGATCTCTCGGCGGATGTGAACCATGTCCTGTTCGTCCTTTATCTTCTCCTTACGGATCGACTTAATGGCCACCTGGGTCAAAGACACACACACACAAACACAGAGTCATAATCCCATTTCTCAAAACACCCTCAGAGAAGATATCAGAAGATATAATCTTGATCAGGTTCTTATACTTTACTGCATTGCGCATCATTACAACACCATGTGAAATATGACTATTTAATACAGTTTTGTTGTACACTTATGTCAAAGTGTTTGTCTCTGTCAGTGTACCTTAGTGTACTTCTTTCCTAATTACATTAAGACTTCTGGATAACAGGCTTTCAGGGGATGCAGTGAATATTTATCTACCAGCTGACAATCCAGAGGCTACACTCTCTTAAGTACATTGACCAGTAAATATTGACGTAAACCTCAGAGTGGCAGATTGACATTTGGGTTTGACTGATTAAAGGGAAATCGAAGTATTGATGTAGTCATACAGAAAATGCTAAGCAGCTCTCGTGACTGATGCTTTTTTAAAGGATATCCACAAACAGATGGTTTGTGATGCGATTGTGATGAGTTCTCAGATCCCACTTCCCTGCTATCAATGTAAAAGTGGGTGACATGCACAGGAAATGACATAAGTCCTTCCTGTCCGGGAATTCACCCAGTTATATGATCTTAAAGGCTCTGGTTTTGTCAGATGGATCAGTGAATGTCTTATATCCATAACAAGGACAACTGAAAGTAAAATTATCAGATTTCAGCTATAAATTTACATCCATTTGTCAAAGCTGTGTGGAAAGACTACTTCTTATGCACAACTACACCCTGCTACAATTCTGTCCATTACAGATTTCAGATGAAGCTTAGAACAACCTAACCAGCTAATCACTGACAAGCAGACCAGTATCAGAGTCAACCAATGATTGTTTAACCTTCCTGAATAGCTGTTAAAAAAAAAAAACAGGACTGGCAAACTGGATTGCACATGTGTTTCTATCACCATCATCATCATCATCATCATCATCATCATTGTGTGTTTTGGGTAGCCTGAAGTTCTGAGCTGCAGCATGTGGTTCTAACCTTGAGAGAAAACTGGGTTTTTTGGAAGGACACACAGAGCTCGTGGGAGACTGAACATGAGCTGCTATTTTAAAACACAGGTCCCGCCTCCAGATATAGAACCAACGCTGCTCTTCTGTGGGGTCCAGGAGCTTCCAACACAGACCCACCCTCCCAAACATGCCCCCTACCCCCTTCCACTGTAACACCCCCATGCGGGTGCTCAATCCTGCACTCCAGCAAAACTCAGGAAAAGCCTTAATCCAGAGGGCAGCAGTATTCAGACTCTCTTGCAGGCGATGAGAAGCCTGATCAGGTGCTTTAGATTAGGAGGCTGTGGCTAAATTCTCTGGTGTGGGGGCAGGAGAAGGTGCAGATCTCCAGAGGACGGGCTGATCAATAGTAGGCCCTCACGGGACTCTGCAAACAATGCCGTTTGGAATTTTAGGAACAAGTTGAGAACGCGAACGTTTGTGTTAAGGGACGTCGACGGGGAATTTCTGTGTCTCTGGCCTAAACGGAAGAGCTTTAAATGGCAGAGTGATGATATAAAACAGAAAAGGAATAATGAGAGAGATTGGGCTGGCAGGAAATGGGAAGCAGACTTCCGTAATGACTCACAGAAAACACACACACACACTCAAAAGAGGAAGTGTCGTTTAGAGGGAAGCAGTTCCTATGCCAACGGCAACAGTCATTCAGACCTTTTAGGGACAAAAATTAACACGTCAACGACATTTCTGAAAAAAAAAAAGACAGAAAATTACACTGGGACTGTCAAGTGCCCCATTTTTGTTGGATATGAAGTCAGCAGCTCAGTTTGTGTAATTTATGTAAATGTGTCATTTGTGTAAATTAGGTCCAATAGTTACAGCAGGTGGTTAAAAAAATTTAAAAAAAGCTTTTTCTTTTATTAAAGGAAATAAAGATAAACACATATAGATGTTTAGTTCTTCTCAAAAGCCCAGAATCAGTAAGGTGATACTAAATTATACTGGTGTATGTGCGTATGTGTGTGTGTCAGAGAGAGAGAGAGAGAGAGATAGAGATAGAGGGGATTAGAGAAATAACATAGAGGGAAATAGCATGTGTGTGTGTGTGTGTGTGTGTACGCGTGTGTGTGTGTGGTCTCATATGCCTTGGCCATGGATAACTACTGGGTTTCTTGGCCTTCTGGTCTAATTGCAGTGAAAGTGTAAATTCGTGAGTGTGGTGTGTGCAGACACAGAATAGGGGGAGGACACACCCAGAGACCAACACTGGCCCCATGACCCAGGCCTGAGGATCATTACACAACTGTTTGTCCCCTCTGAATGCCAGCTGGCACTGTGCTTCCCTCTGCTCTCTGCCCTCAGGGCTGGAGATTAAACACTGTTATTCACACACACACACACACACACACACAGTCTGACTCACATGTAATCACACACAACCACAGTTACACACACACACACACTTTCAAGCATTTAGTCTCCTTTTGGCCAGGTGTGTTGTTATATCGCTTGTGTTTGGAGAGTGGACGCATCTCTCCCTCTTTCTATCTCTCTCTACCACTACTTCACCCAGTAGCACCCCACTACACCACACACACACAAGCACACACACACACACACACACACACACACACAGAGTGCGTATTCTCTTCTTAGCAGGAACAGTCTCACAGACATTAAGGTTATGTAACCACTTCCAATACACTGATACTGTCTTTGTTTGTGAATGTGGGTATGTGTCTGTGTCTGTGTGAGATCTTTTTTGTCTCGGGCGCGCGCTCACACACACACACACAGTCTCCGTGGCATGTGCGTGTCTCTAACAACCTACTGCTTTGAATATATTCCCATATGATTTAGTTCAAAGAGACAGACAGTGCAGACGGGTGACTCGAACAGTGAGTCATGCATTCCTCTGTGTTCACCCATCAGTCTCCTCACATTCAGAGCTCTGAGTATGTTTGGCCTGCTTCACCAACAATCCACACACCTTTAATCTGGGAAAGCAATGACATGTGGTATAACCATATTTCTCTGAATGTGTGTGTGTGTGTGTGTGTGTGTGTGTAAGACCCCTATGCAGACTACTCTTCCTCTGGCTATAGATTTTTATTTCTACCTTCCTTTTGAGGCGATATCTTTAACTAGCAAGCAGTGCAGATAAGTTCTTAGTGATCAGTGATGAACGTCAACCAACTAATAATACCCTTGTGTTTGTGCACGCGTGTGTGTGTGTGTGTGTGTGTGTGTGTGTGTGTGACTGGGTGAGTATTTGTGTGAGTGAGTGTGTTGTCTGTTTCACTGTTTTTGAGACGTTTGACTTCCCCACACTCTCCTTATCGTCTGAACGCGATTTAGGCTGGGATGTTAGCTTTTCCTGCGGGCATTCCAAACTTGCGGAAAATTCCCGTTCTGTTCTTGCCAAGAGCAGGAGGTTAACGACAGGGATCATAACTAGACCACGTGTCTAAACCCTTCTCATTCCAGCTAGCCATGAATGGAAAATGTTTTCTATTTGCTGTTAGCACGCAACTAAAGACTTGTTAACTTCAGGTTTAATTTTGTGGTCCTTCTAGAAAAGTATTTTTTTTAATGCACCAATCACATTCTCTTCGTGCATGTGTCTATCGCATATCTTTTCAACATCAAAACAGTGGACCAGACATGGGCTACGCGACAGCTTTGTTGATTATTTGACTTGGATAAGTGACTTGGAGAAGTGGTTGGATGGTGTGATAAATGGACACTTCCGCATAAATCCCAGAGATGAAACTGTGTGCTACCCAAAATTCTTCTGAGGGATTAGTGTACTGCCCTACTTTTATTTGAGCTGAATTCGTTTATCCTAGTTTTTGACCTATCAAAGCCCAGATGCCCTCTCTTGTTGGCAAGAGATGTGAGCAAAAATCCCAGTTGGGATACAGGAACTTTTTTTTTTTTACGTTTTACAACAATACATCTGGAACTTCTAGTATGTAATCAGTGCGGACATATTTCAGATTCTTTACATCATACTCTTTGATTAGACCTGGGAAGAATTTGTAGCCGGTTCTATTTTAGTCTCTGAGACCAAGTGTCTGACGTCTCCATGGAACACTTAACGTTATAGCTGCGCGTGTTGTGTATGGTTCAGTTGATCACCGAGGACAAACTGGGCAAAAGACGATCCTAGTGAATTCCTCTTAACCTTCTAAATGGCCTTTAAGATGTTTTTAGTCTGTCCGTCTTCAAGTATCATCAATGCACGATTTCTTAGTTTGCATTAGGCTACCTGGGTTACGTTCGCTGTTTAACAATTTAAACACCATGTACACCAAAGTAAATGGAGTGGACTCTCACTTACCACTCTGCCCGTATGTCTCTCAATTGCCTTCTTCACTTTGCCATATGTTCCTCTCCCGAGGGTCTCCAGTAATTCATAACGGTGTTTCAAATTATGCTTGTGGTGGTGTTTCTTCACGCTGGACCCTCTTCTCGCACCGAGTGAAGCCGGCATCTCACCCGCTGGATAATCGACAGGTAGCGGGACATCGGTGACTGAAGTTCGGTCATCTTCGCTCCCGGTGTTGGCGATTTGATGAGCTTGGGTCGACATCGTCTCCATCGTTTAAACTGTTTAAAACTTAGTCAGCACGAGACTTTCTTTATTAATTACACTTTCAGAAAGTTCCCCTCAGTAGCCTAAATACGCAAACTCAAGGAAAAAAAATCCCCACGTCACGAAAATGAGTAGAAAATAGGACAGTTGCTCTAGCCGCTGTGGTTTATGAGTTTACGATAAGTTTTTATACATATAAATATATATCTGATTGTTTGGACAACGCATGAAATGTCCCGGTCGTGTTTATGTTATCCCTTTCTGTTCCGTAACAGAAATGTACAGTTAAAGAAACTGGTCGTAGTCACAGAATCTCGAGAAAGCTGCGACTAACCCCGCGTTTTGGATAAATATGACCCTCATTTTGCTCCGCTGCCGCGCGTCACGCGAGTCACCGGCATCGTTTTAGTACAGTGTGCAATCTCTCGCTACGCTACTACGTTCGTGATTGTGTTGTTCTTGCCTTTGGCAGCTGAGAACTGTGTGATTTCATTCCATGCGCCGTAGTCTCACCACCCGCCGTCCTCTCCTTTTCCCCCCTCTGAGGACAGGAAAGCAGGAACGAGGAATGCAAGCCACTTGAAGGCGGGGCGGAGTTGACAGTTTTCTCCAGTTTTCTGGTCTCAATCCTCGAATGCCTGTGTGTGTGTGTGTGTGTGTGTGTGTGTGCGTGTGTGTGTGTGTTCGTGTCTCTCTGTGCGTTGCGTGCGTTTGGGGGGGGGGGGGATTAAGCAAATCTTACTGTCAATGTCTATCTGGGCTGCTAGATAAAGGAAAAAAGAGACTGAAGAGGAAAGAAAACTGACTGAAGGCAAATCGGCATATCTTTTAAGAATGACTGTAATGGCCAGCCTCCCTGTAACTGTGTGTGACAGTGTGGCTTTCAGGACTGAGATGTGGACACTCTTTTTTTCTGAGCTCTTAACAACATCACTGGGCTGTGTTCATTTTTTACTCATTTGATTTCAGATGTACTTGACTGGTGCCCACTGGACTTCTGTGTCAAGGGGTGTGTGTGTCCCGAAATTCTGATATCTCACCTTTTGACCTTTATAGAGCTCAGTTAGGTCATTAGTCTCCCTGTCAACACAGACTGTTTGTCCTTTGTCACTCCCTGACTAATGTCTCTCTCTCTCTCTCTCTCTCTCTCTCTCTCTCTCTCTTTCTCTGTGTCCTTTCTGTGAAACTGCTCCTCTCCCTGCGGTCACCTGTCCATGAGGAGGTGAACAGGCTAACACCTGTATTTGATTAGTGTGTTGCTGAATAGGAGTTGACATTTTGTAGGAATCCTCTCCACTGTGTCTGGTGCTGAAGGTATGATATTACACATAGACAGATTCGTTTTATTTCTCTGATTGTTCTGAACATTATGGTGGACTGAAGGCAGACAGCCATCAGCTTCCATCACCTGACTGTAAGTTGTAGAATCTAGTCAGAACATCGCCTAGACTGTAGTACTCAATATATCCCAACGGTTACTTTTTCTTCTCTTTATCTTTGGTTTATCTTTTAGGTCATTTGGCTGGGGCTTTGAGCCTTTAGCTCAGTTATTTAGACAGGTGTTCGAATCCCGCTCACTGTGATTCCTTTAAACTGTGCATTAGGATCTCAACAAATGTTATTTTCCATTTTTGTAAAAGTAAACTGACAAGGTCCTTTGGTTCATAGATTTACTGGGTGACCTTTCTGCCCTTTCTGTTCAGTTCTGCTGTCAACTGATCCCATACAGAATAAAAATCTTTCTTTGTGACAGGGAGCAATAACAGATGGTTGTGAATTTGGTGAATTTTGATAGTTCAGTTTGGGGTTTTTTTGGGTGAATTTTAAAAATGAGTTTGCCTGGCAGATACCTTTACCCTAACAACTGCTTTCCTTGTCATATTATTTAAGAATATGAATCTGTATGCTTATCAAGTACTCTTTATGTTCTCCATACTCTCATATTTTACTGTGCATTCCAGTTATAATTTATTTAACATTTATTCCTTTGGCAGATGCTTTTCTCAATACAACTTACATAACAAATACACTCAACCTGTGCATAGCTAAGCTGACATGAGACAACAGACAACTGTTTTACCACTTCTTTTCTTTATAAACAAGTGAAAAATCCACTGAAAGTACCACTCTTTCATTACTGTTTCTTCTCTCTTTGTAGCATGCTTCAGTCCTCCATGGTTTTAGATGATCTCTACGTTGCGGTGGTGAGAATGCAAGGGTTTCTGAACTCCTGTACAAATGCAAATGCCTCCATTTTTGCACTTTTGCCTTTCAACTTCCTTTGACCTCAATTAAAGTTTTTCAGTTACACCTCAAGTCAGTTATGGTAGAAAACTTCACACTACTCATAGCTATTTTGAGGTTTTCTGACAAGTCCCTTCCATTTGGCATTCTGACATTATGTTTGTTCGTGTGAGTTCTTTTAAGGCCACATACGTGCTTCAGGGAATCCAAGTTAAGAATCAAACACACATAGAACACAGCTCAAGAATTCTTTCAACTTGCATTCAACCGTGTGTGAGTCTCAACCACAGGTTCTAGAGAGAACTAACCAATTACAAACATGCGCTTACTACATATCATTACAATGTGGTTCCTCTATTGTGCGTGAAAGCTGTGGTTAGTGTGTATATCATTGTGTGATTCAGATTTCTTGCTTTCTCTCTCTCTCTCTCTCTTTTTCTGTGTGTGCGTATATATGTGTGTGTGTGTGTGTTTTAGTGTGTGAGAGGGAGGGAAAGTCTAGATGTGTGCATGTTGACACTAGTTCTGAAAAGAGTTCTGTGACCACACAACTGCATCCTTTCAGCTGTTCTCTTGAGTAATTTGGGTGATTTTGATGTGTGTGTGTGCGCGCGTCTGTGTGTGCGCATGTGTGAGTGAGTAAATGAGAAAGATTAGATTATAAAATGGAGGGATTCTGGGCCCAGTTGATTCTAAGGCTTATTAGGTTAAAGATAAACAAACAGTAATGGGTATTGATGAACAAATAATAGATTTTCCTGTTTTATGAAACACTTTGTCTATTCAGTGGTCTTATCACTGGAACTATCTCTTTAACAAGGACATGATAGGTAACATCAGCATCAGGAGTCATGGCATAGGCAGAATAAGACACCAGAGTTATCTTTGACCTGTGGAGTTATCTCTGTGCTGTAGAGACCTCATTATCTTTCTTTCACAGGGAGTGAATGCATTTGATTGATCTCACATGCACATTGCATCACTATGTTTTGGGTTGAGTCACACTGCTGGGGGACACACACGCGTCTAGAGGGGACATGGAGAATCAGATAAAGATGGAAGTGTTGTTTGTAGAGGCTAGATTGGGATGAGATGACTCTCACACCACTGGCATTATAGTTCTGATGTGAGACTGTGAGGTTCTGTCAGTTGGATGTTATTGGTTTCGTAGACATGAGTCCACCTGAGTGTGGTGGTGTTTAAATGACTGATGACTCTTTTAACAAATCACTGAATGCAAAACCGCCCCCACCCCCCCAAAAAAGATTGCCTTCCCGTTTTCACATGCACCAATAAAAACAATCCATATTTAACGTTCCTCCAGGACACTGAGTAGAAAAGCCTGAAAAACAGAATTATGGTTTAAGGTAATTTTTAACCATTTTTTCAGTAGAGTAGAGAGCACCCCCTCTAGAAAGGCAGATGAGTAACTCCCTGTTAGGAGCTGTAAAATGAGCTGTCTCCTCTCCCCACAAAGCTGGGTTTAATTCTAAAGAGGGGAGCTGTAATTTTCCCCTACACATCAGACACGCCAAGTTTCCCGCAAGCGGGAATGTCCCTGCTGCATTTGGGTGTCACGGAATGTCCCCAAAAATCTCATCTGTCTGTGTACTGTCTCCCATACTGTGTCTTACACAGTTTGCTTTCATTTAAACTGATGACTGCTGTGGCCGGTGTTACGAACCCAGAATCCTATGGTAGATATATTAATGAGTCAATATTCTTAATTTACCTCGTATGGTGTGACATCACTTCCTCAGACACTACCATGTTTTCCTGTTTGGATGTTTTTTTTTCCCATGAGCTTGTCATGGCATTTTTTTTTTGCTATTTTTGGATCATCCTGTTTATTGTATCTCTTTACCTTGCCTGATGCTGTCATAGGTTAGATTGGAGTTTACCTTTTAACAAACACCAGGTTTCTTCAGGTGCCTTGCTTTCACTATGTTTTTGTCCTGCAGTTGCCCCCTAGTGTCACTGAGTGGTAACACAACTGCTGTACACGCTGATGAGAAACAAAATAGGGAGTGGGAGACACAGGCTTGTGTCCTTGACTTGACTTGGGGCCAACAGGCTGTCCGCATCAACACATGTGGAGAAATTCATATCTGTTTATTAATAGAAAGAAAAAGCTTGATGACTCATGCAGAGTAGTGCTATCTCTTGATGAATGGCTGTGAGTGATTATACAGATCACTTCTCATTACTGTAGACAGACAAGCATATGCTACATGAGACAATGTGGAACAGGGCTTTAGATCTCCTCCTCTGAGTGGCTGGTGCTTAATTCTGTTCACTTCTTGGTAGTGTCTCCCCTCACTGCATTTTGGTCTTTGGACAGCTACAAAGACTGCCAAAGCTATTGCTGGGACATTTTAGCTCCGTTTTGTGTGTGTGTGTGTGTGTGTGTGTGTGTGTGTGTGTGTGTGTGGAAACTCTCCCTCCACAATCTTAATCTTTTTCCAAAATCTCTTTGCCCTCAGGATAATGGTCACGTTGTCATTGTTTGATATCCGTCTCCCACAGTGCGAGTGACAGAGAATTCCATTAGTGTTGATGTTACGTCTTGTATGCAATCTATCTACAGCCAAGGGCACGCGTGGACACCATCCAAAAACCAAAAATGGTTTGGAAAGAGTATCAGATGCAATAACACAAATGTGAAGGTTATAGAGACACAGGCTTCCGCCGTTCCTGTCCCCTGCCATGGTGTGACGGTTTTGGTCCAGCAGGAGGCCTCAGTTTTCCAGGGTGAGAGATAAACTGGTCCAGTCACCAGTGGAAAAGACCACCTGTCTCTTTGTCACCAGTGGAAAAGACCACCTGGCCCTGTGTCACCAGTGGAAAAGTCCACCTTTCCCTATGTCCCACAGAAACAGAATAAAGGTGGAACTTAGTATACAAGATAAGTAGATAAAATCCAAGAAATAATGGATACTTTTAAATGTAAGATAATGTAGGGTAAATCTACTTTTAAATGTAGATAGTTTATATATACATAAATATATATTATATATTTTATGCTGTATTAAATGAGTACTTCTATCCATCAGCACCAGGACGCTGCTGCAGAACTGTCTCAAACTCACTGTGTGAAGGCTTATTCAACCTCTGATTCACTGCGAAACAAATGATCTTTTTAAACTGACTGTTAGGACTTTTCATGTGGACTTCACTGGGTTTCTGAGACAGATTAGGTTCTGACTTTACGTAATTGTGAATGAGTTCCTTTTTGGTTGAGCTGAAAAGCCTTATCACAACTGAGCCCTCCTGGAAGTGGATCACCACTGATGAATTATCAACAAGTTTCCGCTTGTCTCTGCCTTGGACGGTGCTGAGGTGATCTTTGGGAAAGGGCTGCCATCCAGTGGTACAGTTTCTGTAATGTAGGTAATCGGTATTTGGCAGTCTAGCAATTGTGTGTGTGTGTGTATGTGTCTGTCTGTCTGTCTGTCTGTGCATGTCTGTGTCTGTATGCATGTGTGTGCACCCATCCAATTTTGTCAACTCATGTATGACCATGTCACTGAAATCATGCTCAAAGAAAACAGTAATTTTATTTTCTTTATCACGAGGCACGTGTTTATGTGTGTGTGTGTGTGTGTGTGTGTGTGTGTGTAGTGGCACAATGAGGTGGGGATCTAGATTACAGCCCTATACAACTCTGCCCATCTGTCAAAGTTCACTGTTAATCTCCATGCCCTTAGTCTCACCCCTGCCTTCTGTCAGACTGATGACCTGAGAGATCCGAGGAGACACCCAGTGTCTGGGGCTTCCTCTCCCATCGTCCTCCGCCTGCAGCTGCCTCATGCAGACACTGCGGAGTCAGAAAAGATTGCCTATCACCTTGGCCAGGCCGAGACTCTTGACTGCCTCTTTTTATTTGGAATTCAAGACCTTCTATGTCTTGACTGAGGCTTGGGAGAGATTGCTTCTTCTGTCTTAAGGGCAAAGTACGTTGATTTCATTCCCTAAGTCACTGGAGGCATGCAACTTTTGTCCATACTTCTTCAGACTGCAGAATGGCAGTAATTCAGTGGAGTAATTGCCTGAGGAAATGTTGCCTCACTTGGAGATACAAATTCTCATTAGCGTTAGCCAGGCTAGTCGCGTGAATGAGTGCGGCTGCTAAATGTAGCGTGAGAAATAAGAAATGCGACGCCTGAACTGTTCCTCACAAGGAGGCACGCAAGCTAGATGCAGGCAAAAGGCAAGTCAAAGAGTTCAAAGCTTTTCTCCTTCTCTATAAAAATAGACTGAGCCTCACTTTACTGCGGTACTGAGGCTGAGGCTCCAGGATCCTCTGTCAGAAAAAGGGTTTTCACTGTTTTCACCCTATTTCTTTAAGCCGGACTCACTCTATGGTGTTGGTTGGAGTACTTAATCACTCTTTCTTCAGAAAATGGAAACACTCAAGTTTCTCCAAATTACTCAGCTCTGCAGTGGTGGGTAGAGTAAGCAAAAACTTTGCTCAAGTATTTTTACTTTATAATAATAATGACTGAAGTAGAAGTAAAAATACTTATCAAAATAATGACTTGAATATGAGTAAAAAATAATCTCATAAAATGACTACTCATGTAGTGAGTAACTTCATATGATGATTCATTACATCTAAGCAAGGTAACCAAAGCAGCCTTCCTCCACCCAAGAAATATTTCCAGAGTACGCCCATTTTTAACTCAACAGGATGCTGAGAAGCTCATTCATACTTTTATTTCAAGTAGACTGGACTACTGTGATGCTCTTTTTATTGATCTTTCAAAAAAGTCATTTGAGAATCTACAGCTAATTCAGAACTCTGCTGCTGGACTTTTAATGAAAACAAAGAAGAAAGAGCATATCACTCCTGTTTTAGCCACACTGCATTGTATCTCTATATCTTTTAGAATTGATTTTAAAGTCCTTCTACTTGTATACAAAGCTCTTAATGGTTCAGCACCATGTTACATTACCAATTCTCTATCTTTTTATGCTCCTTCATGAGCGCTTAGGTCTTCTATGGCAGGCCTTTTAAACATTCCAAAAGTCCCCAAAAATAAAATTGGGGAAGCTGCTTTTATCCACTATGCACCTAAACTGTGGAACACCCTACCAAAAAGTATTAGAGAGGCAGGCTCAGTGGACAGTTTTAAAAGACAGTTAAGAGGATACCTTTTTAGTGTAGCGTGCTATTAGCAGTTTTAATTATTTTTATTCATTTTATCCATTCCTTAAATTGCTTTTTTCCCTTTTTTAATTTTTTTTAATTTTATATGATATATTCTTTTAATGATTTTAGTCTAAACTGTTTTATTCTTTAACTCTGAAGATCTTTCCTGTTTTATGCCCCTTGAATTATGTGGTTTATCCTTGCTTTTTATTGTGTGGTCTATTTACTACTATTTTATTTATTTTATTACTTCTTATTATTATCATTATTATTATTATTATTTTCTTTCTGCTGAAATGTAAAAGCACTCTGAGCTACATTCTTTGAGCTACATGAAAAGTGCTATACAAATAAAAAGTATTATTATTATGTATTACATTCAAATGTATCAGAATATCAGTTATGCCCAAAATAAAGATTTAAACATGCACTACTGAAATATCAGCAGTGCTACATTCAAACTCATCTAAAGTTGGCAATGCCTTGACTTTCAGTGATTTTCTCTGTTACTTTACATTCATTTTAAAAAGGTATGTATGTGTGCAGGGTTGTAGCTAAGAATTCTGAGCCACAATGCTCCATTACCAATGGGAGGGTTCTGGCTAACAACCTTTTCTGAGTTTATTTCATAACATAAAGCAACCAGTAAGAAGATCTCTCCACTGTTGTTTATTTGGGGACGTTAGAATATGAAACGGAGAATGTCAGAGACAGAGACCAGAGGATGCAGGTGGAGAGCTTACTGGAAGTTTGGTAAAATGTCTAAAATCTCCTCTCTGTCGTTGAAACGAGTGCTGTGGCAACACTGTTCTCTGTCGCATGAAGCTCAGTAAGCTGATGCTATCTATCTCCATGCTCTCTCTCTCTCTCTCTAGCTCATAATGCTACTGTGTTAACCATGTGTTTAAGTTCTGTATGCAGGCAGTCCCCGAGTTACGAACGTCCAACTTACGAACAACTCATGCTTACGAACGGACTGCCATAAAGCCTGTTATGTCAAATACAATGGTTCGTAATAACGAACGTGATGCTCATGAAAACATTGCGCGGCTTCAGCGGTTCGTCAACTCGAGGAAGGAGGACATCGTCCGCCATTTTAAGTCAGATCACATTGCCGTTTATACTGTGTATGTACCTGTTCCGACTTACCGACAAATTCGACTTGAAGACAGACTTAGGGAATGGATCTCGTTCGTAACCTGGGGACTGCCTGTACCAGTGGACTGGTGGTGTTTATTTAAAACAGTGAGCCAAACATAATCATATAAACGTGTATGAAAGCAGTCGATGCTGTGCGTGTGGGAATAAAAAAAATTTGATAAATTAAATAAAAGTAGCGAGAAGTGTGTAGTCTAACCTAATGGAGTATATGGAGTACATTTTTTAAATTGTGAATGTACTTAAGAGTGAAAAGTATTGTGCATAAAACTACTCCTATAAGTACAATTTATTGAAAAAAGTTACTTAAGTACATGTAATAGTAAATGTAACACGTTACTACCCACCTCTGCAGCTCTGTGTTGCTCACTGCTAAATCTAAAAAAATCCCTCAGCATTTTATAATCTCCGAAGGTCAGCACCTGCTTCCAACAGGCTTGTGAAGGACCTGAGTGCTAAGCTTTGGACTTTCAGAGACCCTTTGCCCTGCAAATCCTTCCAGAAGGATCCATCAGTGCCCAGAACAGAAGAGAGTGCTTCCTGCAGCAGTCCTACTAATTGCCACATAATACCACATGGTACCACATAATACCTCTGCATTTTAACCCATCCAAGGTAGCGGTGAACGCACATACACACACACACACACACACACACGCTAGGGGTCGTGAGCACACACACAAACCTGGAGCAGTGGGGGGTTAGGTGCCTTGCTCAAGGGCACTTCAGCCGTGCATATTGAGGCACGGCAAAGTGCTGTTCAGCCCCCCCACACACGCATTTTTTATGTGGTATAGTGTGGTGTTTAGTGGTATTATGTGGTACAGTTTGGTAACGTGTGGTATTATGTGGTGCAGTGTGGTATTGTGTGGTATTATGTAGGAGTGTGCAATATTGACAAAAATGATATCTCGATATTTTCTAGGAATTTGTTGATAATGATAAGTAGATGATATTTTTCCTCCTTCGCAGGTGGTGAAACAAGTTATTTGTTGAGCTGTCCTAAACGGCAACCAATTTTCAACATAGTTTGCAGATTGCTGTCTTTTGAGCAACATCCCCTTGCAAGTGAGGATGATCCACGTCTAGTAATTAAATCTAACGATGCAGATTGTGAGGCTGGTGGTGTCTGTATTTTGTCTCCTGGTGCTGTTTGTTCACTGGTAAGGAACAGCTTGGGCTCGCCAAGCAACGAGCAGACATCATGGCGCCTTGGAACAGCTTTGTGGAGGTGCCACCCGCATTCCCCAGGTTTGGCCATATAGCCCTCCACGCATCTCCTTAGTTAAATACGCGCACACACACACACAGGTATACTTCCACATTATACGCAACACGAAAGGTGGTATTAGGTTAGGGGACTGGTCTTAACTAGATTAATTTTTGTATTTCCCGAGACTGTGAGCATTGATTTGTTTGGACAGGTGCTAGTTGAGTGCCCAGCTTTCCTTCTCCTAACACTTTCTCATCATGCACACGTCCTCATCATACACACGTCCTCATCATACACACGTCCTCATCATACATACTTCAACACACCAGCCCCATGCTTTTCTTTCTTTCTTTTTTTCTCTCTCTCTTTTTCTTTCTTTCTTTCTTGATTCATTTATGTGGAAAAAAACGTAGTTAATTTCAGCGGAAGTCTGGAAATTGTTAATTCATCTTTTCATACAGTTTTGAGATCCCTTCACATGCATTGTACGTTGAGGTAGGATTTTTTAAATAATTGTGACAAAAATGTCAGACGAGACTTAAGTGCAGACACAACCATTGTCTCCTCTCCATTTTGTAGCTTTGGGCTAAGTCTCTCAGACTAATGAGGAGTCAGATGAGTACAGAAAAGACTCAGTAAAGTCTGTGTGGTTCAGTCAGGGACATGTGGTGTGTATTTCTTTTGGATACACAGTTCATTCTCCTGTGACGTTTATCTTATTTATTATTTAACCATCTTCCTGTCACCGTCTTGGCTGTATGTGGTGTACTGCGTCCCCAGTTCTCACCAAAATAAAAACAAATAGTAAAATAATGTAACTGGATTTATTCTTGGTCACTGTTTTGGTGAATTTTCTTCCACCCATGTCTGTATACTCAGTCCACAGTTCACTCTTAATAAGTTTTACCATTTCAACAGTGAGTTCACACGGATACTCTGTGGTTTTCCCACCTGGTGCATCATGATGTTTTTTTTTTGTTTTGTTTTGTTTTTTTTTACATAAAAATTAAAGTAAAAAAAAAAGAATTTACATAAAGATAAAAATATAATTCTTCAAATCAGAATGATACTTCAGGAATGATGCTTCTGTTTCATTTCTACTTCATTAGAAGTAGAGAATGAGTGTTTTATTGAGTAACATGTTTGAAACAAGGCCCCTACCGATATAGGATTTTTCAGACTGATACCAATTTCGATATTTGAGGATATAAAAAGCCGACAATGATGTATCGGCCGATATTGTCCTTCTTTTTTTCAGAAACACATAACATAAACAAATATTTTCCCCAACATTTGTTATGTGTGGTTATATAAGAGTCCTCACCAAGATAACATGACATAATGCAGTTTAAAAATAAACTTGTTTTATTGTCATAAATAGTACTTTGAACAAAAGTACAACAAAGTATATTAAAGTTTTGATGAATAATGCAGTAAACTGATACAGTGACCTAGAGTAAACGCTGCTGTTTAATGCCTCTAGCCTACATGACTGTTTGCATTGAGGACTTGTGACTTTGGCATTTCACACTACATGTTTTAAAGAGAAGCTAGATAACTTTGTTTGCCTACCAAGCCATGGTAGATACTTGTTCAACTCATATTTATTTGCAGGTCCCCTCTGGTTTAATAATTTACAGTGCACCGACTGTAACTACAGACATGCGAATTACAGATATATTTACCATTGCTTCATTTAGGCAGAATAAGTTAAATGCTACAATTTAATCGCTCATTAGCAGTCTTTCACTGATAAACATGGCAGTAGTTCGCTTTGTGGGTAACCTAATTTAGCAATGGACAGCATTATAAACTGCTGTAAGCGATGTTGCTAGAGAAATTTTAGAAATGACAAGGGAGAAATGATAGGGCCGTTGTTTGTTTACTTGTTAGAACTGCCACACTGTTTCATATAAAAACATACAATCAGTTTAGTCTACAGCTTAGTCTACACCACTCAATTACCGTGACATTAAACGGAATTTTGATGTTTGACTGACTGCTTCACGTTACTGCAGCAAAACCAGGTATGGTTGAAGGATCCATCTTCCGTTTCTTTTTAATTGTCATTTATCGGCCGTTATAAACGCTGTTACCGTTTTATCTGCAATTAGGTTATATCGGCGATAATATCAGCACGCCGATTTATCGGTCGGGCTCTATTTGTAACATGGTCTTAGTGTGAGAGTTTGATGTGTACTTTTAGAAGTGTTAGCATGTTTGTAAGCTGGTCTTAGTGACTCAGTTTGATGTGCACTTTTAGAAGTGTCAGCGGAATCTTTGTAGTTGGTGCCTTGGAGTTTTTTTTTTTTTGTTTTTTTTTAATGAAGCTTTTATTTGGTTTTGAACTTTAACTTTTTGTTGAAGTTGGCTGTGATTTGAAATGAACACTGTACGACGTGATGTTGAGAAATAAACGTGAGAGTAAAAGCAACCCCCCACCCCCCACCCCCTGGGGAGACTGTCTGCCTTAATCTGAGGGCACAGAATGTCACTTAGACGTTTGTGTGACCTCAGAAACACACACGTGCCGTGGATTTATTGTGCGACCTTTTCAAAGGTTATGTGTTTTAACAAACTGAATACAAAGGTTATCAGAATTATCTGTTGTGCATATAGGGTGATGATGATGATGATGATGATGATAACAACAACAATCATAAAAAAAATTATAGTAATACTCAACTACCAGCAGCAATTGGTGTTTCCAGACCATTTTTTTTAAAGTTTTTGTTTTGTTTTGTTTTGTTTGTCACATGGTGTAAACATATAGTAGAACTCGTGTGTTGCTACATGATGAAACTACAGAGAGTTGTTGATGAGGGTTGTTATGTTCCAGAATTGTCTTTCACTGACAAACTTGGCTTCTTCTTTTCAAAACACACCAAGCACTATGTAGTAATAATCCACACTCAATTTATCAATTCACCTCACCAGGATTCTCACCTATGACACACATGCTTTTCTTTCGGAACATTCTCTATCCTGTCCTGGGGACATTTTACATCAGCCTGTATACAAACGTTAGAACATATCATAAAGAGACTATTACAGCCTGTTATTTTTGCTTATAGTGGGTGCTATAGCTTCTGAATTATAACCACAACATAATATGCCACACTTACAGGCTTGGTAAAATAAATACAGATTTTTTTCTTTTTTTTTCTTTTCTTTCTTTTTTTTTTTTTTTTTTTTGCAGTCACCTTGACTTTTTATTGGCTCCAACAGCTGTGTCTGAGAGAGTGGGAGGAGCCAAAACCTTGCCTTGTTTCTGATAACTGGATGTAGCCCACATGTGTGTGCAAAGTGACTCACTGGATGTGAGGTAGGAATGTTAAAAGTTCAAACTGAATAGGTTTATACATTATGTTTCATACCCTTGGGCAGACAGTGAACTATGGTTGAGGTCTTTGTAATGTTACATCACATGCACCCATACATTGGATACATACAACTGTGTGAGGTCGTTTTGACTGATTTGAGCATATGAGATCTGACTTTTTTGTGGAAATTAATAACCCAGGGAATCCTGATGCAGAATCTACAGATTTATTCAGCTCTTACGCCTTGCCTTGGGATGCTGTTCTACATGAAAGTGAGAGAGAGAGAGAGAGAGAGAGAGAGAGAAATGTTCAGTATATTTTCGCTTTGCTTTTCCTTTGTTTTGTGTTTCAGCCCTTCAGATTCATAAAACTAGCCTGCACTGCAATGACATATCTGTCAAAAAAGAAAAAACTTTGATATTACTCAAAGAAATCTTTCCAGCCAGCCTAGTCAAAGCGACCCTTCTCGTCCTGACGACAAAATAAAATGGGAATTGAATGTAGAGAGAAGACAGTCCCAGTTCATTACGCAGATTCATTACGCTCCGACATATTAAGTCCAATTTCATAGTCCTCCAGAGCAAATGAGCTTTTGTTTTTGAGTTAATGACGGCCTAGTGTTCCTTAGCAGCCGTGTTCTGGCATGATTCTGCATTTGAGGATCTTCAAGTAGTTCTGGACCTTGTTTGAGTCCCTGCGGAAGCAGTAGAGAAGCTCGTGGTCACTCACGGGAGATTTTTCGCCGCTGTCAGAGGGTGGGAGCAGGACTTCATGGGAGGCCAGGTTGTTTAGAGAGTTGCTGATCATTCCTAGCATTTGCATCTGTGTTTGTGTGTGTGAGAGAACGAAAGAGAGAGAGAGAGAGAGAGAGAAAGAATGTAAGCTTTTATGATGCCAATGATGCCATTATCATGTTAACACACACACACACTTCATGAATTCTCTTCTCTGATTGTATTGAAAAAAAAGTAGTCATTGTCAAACTCATTCAGGCACAAAAAGGCTCTTCTCCCTGCTCTGTTTCTTTCTCCTTTTCCTCTGTTTCTAACCTCATTTGCGCTCTCTCTCTCTCTCTCTCTCTCTCTCTCTCCCTCTCCCTCTCCCTTGCTGTCATGCTAATCCTCACTGATCTAGAACTGCAATGAGCCTAACTATCCACTCTCTGATGAGTCATCGTCCAATCAGACACACTGTCCACATCTGACTGACATCACGTGTTCAGTCCAGTGCAGGAATCCCTGCTATAAACACTCACGGTGGATAAATAGTATGGTATTAATATCACTCTTCACTTTTTACATCAGATCAGTCCTTTCCATGAGCCTTCAACTATTCCCCGACTATTACACTTACTTCATCATTAGTCCCAGTAATACAGATATACATTAACAATAATCATTATCACTTGTCACTCGTAATAACTTAACGATTTGTTGTCAAGAGTTGCCTTGTGTGCACAAAGTTGAGATCTGATGTCTGGAATTGAACAACTGAGTTGAATGACTTTGTCTTGTTCTGAACTACTCTGCATGAAGACAGGTGTATTCTGAAGACAGGCATGTTCTGAACTACTCTGAATGAAGACAGGCATGTTCTGAACTACTCTGAATGAAGACAGGCGTGTTCTTAACTTCTCTGATTGAAGACAGGCATGTTCTGAAGACAGGCATGTTCTGAACTACTCTGAATGCTTATACTCTGTCAGTCACTGGCCATGCTCTTTGCAGGAGCTATGGAAGCAGAAAGGAACGTGTCATACTCTCCCAGCCTGTCCGAGGACTCACTTTCTCGGCCACTTTCTCCACGCCCTTGTGTAACTGGTGAGCCATGTCGGACATCTCCAGGGCTTTGTTACTGCTGAAGCTATTAAAGTCCTGCTGGTGAGACATACTCTGGTGCAACTGGGAAAGAGGGTCTCGCCAAGCTGCCAACAACTTCAAAATCACCTCTGTCAACTCCTCCCTCTGAGAGAGAGAGAGACAGAAAGAGAGGGAGGGAGAGAGAGAGAAAGGTAGGGAGACAGAGAGAGACCAGGTTGGACTCTAGGTTGCTATGGAGAAGCAGAGTACAGTAAGAGAACAGGCATAAGCTTTCCTTATGACACTTGGAGAGAAAAGAATCACGTAGCACAGATGGAAGAAGACAAAGACAGAAATGAAGAAGAAACTGCTGTGAGGTGTAATTTATAATATAGATAATATACCATAGAAGCATAACAGGAGATTGTGTATGGTTATGAATGGGGGAGAGAGAGAGAGAGAGAGAGAGAGAGAAAGAAAGGGGGGGCATGAAAGAAATGTCACTCACAGCCAATTTCTGTGCATTCTCTTTGCCGTTTGGAGTTAGAATGGTAGAGGTGTGACACTTGGGAAAAACTCTACCAATGTGGTTTTTACTGGGCAGAAAGTATTGCTCCTTTAGTGATGAAAACAGAGAGAGAGAGGGAGAGAGAGAGTGCAAACAGGTCAAAACTGGAGGTTAAGAGCAAGATCAGTTCTTAAAAAGATGATATTCTGGGCAGAAAACACATGCATAGATAACAAAACTTTTATTTGCTCTGAATGGGTTTCTTTGAATGAAATACATCTTTTCTTACAGTGCAAATTCAAACTACTGTAATTCTGTGCTTTTTTACACAGATCTTGATAAAAGGTAAAGGGATAAAAATCAGTGCAGAATAATCTCCTTATCACTGATGCATTAATTATTCTGTCCCATTCTGAAAATATTTCAAAAACATCAAATAACTAAATCAAATCAGACTTCAAAAATGAAGCAGACAGTTTAGATTTCAGTTATTGTTTAACTTGTGTCTGCCTCATATTTTTTACAGCATCTGTCTTTTGTTTTTTTCTTCACTTTATTTCAGCATTTCTTTACACAATTTCCATGTAGATTTTGTCATTTTGTCATGGCCTATAGTAGGGTAGAGGTTTAAAGGAATAATAAAAAATATTTTCCTTTGTCAATGACACCAATTAGATCCAGACACACACACACACACACACACATATTCTAAAAACCACTGAACAAGTAGAAGGTGACACAGATTCTAATGAATGTCATTTTCCCACCCCTCCACTGAGTCCTGCACACTCAAACGTTCCTGCAGCAGCTCTTCAGCACAGAGATGAGAGCGCGCAGAGAGACAGAGGAAGACAGAGAGAAAGAGACAAAGAAAGAAAGAGAAACTCACAAACTCAGCGTGCAGGTCGCTGGAGAGCCCATGCATGCGAGCGGAATGCTGAATGACTCGGTCGAAAAGATCCGCCAGGGACAGGACCAGACAGCCAGGGTGTCCGTGAGCACAGATGGGCGCCGCGCCGACACGGGCACGTGGCTCCAGGCACAGGAGAGCCAGGAGGAACACAGCCACTGGGTAGAAAGCAAGAAAGAAAGAAAGAAGAAAGCAGTGAGACAGCAGCGGTGAGACGGTAACAGTGAAACTTCAGACAGCGGTTGGCTCTAGTTGAGCGGACGGTAACCATCAGTCAAGTTTTCGGATGAGTACCTTGCTTTGCGCTCCTGAACATTTTGCAGCCGGGGAAGGAGATCTGCGGCACACCCGAGGGTCCCACTGGCATTTAAAGGAGCTGGGCTCCGACATGGGGCAGGGGTGAGTGTGTGTGTGTGTATGTGTGTGTGCGCGCGCGTGTGTGTCTGTGTGTTTCTGGAGGACCCATGTGATAACCATGACCTATGCCAGAGGGGGAGGAAAAAAAAAAGAGAGAGAGGGAGAGAGAGAAAGAGGGAGGAAGAGATACTGACAGAGAATGAGAAAAGGGGGAGGGTAAGTGCAAAGTAGATTGACTGTGCGTGAGGTTTGCAAACGTCACAAAAATAACATTTGAGTTGAATCATGACGGCTCCATGGCTCAGCTCCTGCAGGCTGTTTTCAGCGGAGTGACTGGACAGTGGATATGTCTGACAGCTGCCATACCTCAGCACTACAGCCCCACACTGTAACTAACCAGGACCGCGTATGGTCCCTCATAGCGAACGGGAACACACAGTCCAAATCCAACTTAACTCCCAATTTACATCCACTTTTCTCATTAGACAATGTTTGAAAAATCCAATTTCATAATTGCATACATTTATGATATAACACAGAATGTATTTTACTCTGTTTCACCCTGTTCCTATGGAACTAGTGGGTTCCTTATGCAGTTGTAATATCTTGTAACATCTTCATATAAGTAAGGGCAGCAGTATGGCATCACTGGCCATTTGAAACTAAATCAATCTTAATTAGGTAGAATCAGGGGCTGAATCATAGTTGTTATGTCAGTACTGTCCAAATTACTGGATAAAGCAAAGGACAAGAAAGAAAGTATACATTTCTCTCTCTCTCTCTCTCTGTCTCTCTCTCTCACCCTCTGCCTGTTAATTTCTTAATTTATTCTTTTCATGTTGTCCAACCTGGAATATTTTCATGTGTTTGGTGTGTTTCATTGTATTTCAGCGTGTTTCAGCGTGTTTTGTGTGTTTCAGTCTGTTATGGTGTGTTTCAGTGTGTGTTTCAGTGTGTGTGTTTCAGTGTGTTATGATCTGTTTCAGTGTGTATTTGCTGTGTTTCAGTGTATTTCAGTATGGTCTGTTTCAATGTATTTCAGTGTCTGTTTCAGTGTGTTTCAGTGTGTGTTTGCTATGTTTCAGTGTATTTCAATATGTTTCAGTGTGTGTTTGCTGTGTTTCAGTGTATTTCAGTGTGTTTCTGTGTGTTTCAGTGTGTTTGGTGTGCTTCAGTGTGTTGCAGTGTGTTATGGCAGTGTTTCCCAAACTTTTTTCTCTCATGGCAAACTAGTTACTGTGAAAAAATCTCACAGCACACCACCATGACATTAAACATACAAAATCCCTGCAAACAAAGCACAGTGCAATCAGAGCAGAGGAATCTCCTGTGAACGTGAAACCATAGCTGAAGTGTTGATCATTGTATTATCTGTTTCTCACTGCTTACATTTTCTTGTTCTGTTCAGCGCTACAAGAGGGGGAAGGGTCAGGTTCATGGTCAGGATTGACCAGTAAAGACGGTATCAGTATGGATGAAAGTGCAAATATGCAGTTTTTTAAAATTAGAATAGTCAGTTAAGTTTAGAAATAATGACATGAAATGTGATTTAAATTGCCTACAATTTCAGCCATTTAAATTATTGTTAACGCCAAAAAATCCTGAATACAGATTTTCCCTGCGGCACACCGTTGAACCATGGCACACAGTTTAGGAAACACTGTGTTATGGTGTGTTTCAGTGCGTTTCAGTGTTTGATGTCTTTCAGTCTGTTAGGTGTGTTTAAGTGTGTTATCGTGTGTTTCAGGACAGAAAAGGTCTTACTCAGACTTGATTCATCATCACTGCATGACGACAACAGTGAATGTCATCCGGTGTGTTTGCGTGTGTGTGTGTGTGTGTGTGTGTGTGTGTGTGTGTGTGTTTGATGTAGTCTCTGACTATGCACATTACATGACCATTGCACTAGACAAGAGGCATATCTGCCACAGACAGTTAACCTGGACCTTTGTAACTCCGAGTGTGTTTGTGTGTGTGTGCGTGTCTCTCTCTCTGTGTGTGTGTGTGTGTGTGTGTGTGCGTGTGTGTGTGCGTGCGTGCATGCGTGTGTATGAGTGAGTTTCCGGTCACGCCCCAGCTGTAGGCGTCAAGTGTGCTGACAGATGACATTCCGCGCGTCGGCCTGGACGTGAATATGACGTAAGCAAACTGAATATGGGTCAGACGGACCCTTTTTTTCATTTGTTTCTTTCCTTTGCAGTGGCATTGCAGTACTGCTCTGAGTTCCTCTGACAACTGAATCCAGCGACATAACAGATAGAAGAGCAGAAGTGAAAGCTCACACAGTTTGCCTGTGTAACCTTGTACTTTGCGTGTGTGTATATGTGTGTATGCACTGTGTTACTGAGGCACTGTGTGTCCCAATCAGGTTATAAATATCTGATGTTACAGGACGTTTTCTTGTCCCCCTCTTTTTTTCCCAAAAAGATAATGTTGTTGCTAAAACAAAGAGTGCCAAAAAATATTTCTTTGAGTAGTGTAGGGTTGTGATTCAGATAATAATCTTTAATTACGGTAAAATCAAAGTTAGTGGGAGGATTTTCAAAGATATAAAGAAAAACAAGAGTGTGCATATAGTGTATAATTGTGATATAATGTGACGTAATTTTAGGTTACACAATTTCACTGGACGCATGTCTGAATGTGCAGTGTCAGCACATAGAGTTACGTCCTCATACACTGACGTAGAGTTATTTCTTCATATGCAGGTTTACACTGACATAGAGTTATTTCTTCATATGCACGTTTACACTGACGTGGAGTTATTTTTCATATGCAGGTTTACACTGACATAGAGTTATTTCTTCATATGCACGTTTACACTGACGTGGAGTTATTTCTTCATATGCAGGTTTACACTGACATAGAGTTATTTCTTCATATGCACGTTTACACTGATGTGGAGTTATTTTTTCATATGCAGGTTTACACTGACATAGAGTTTTTTTTTTCATATGCACGTTTACACTGATGTGGAGTTATTTCTTCATATGCAGGTTTACACTGACATAAAGTTATTTCTTCATATGCAGGTTTACACTGACGTAGTTATTTTTCATATGCACGTTTACACTGACATGGAGTTATTTCTTCATATGCAGGTTTACACTGACGTGGAGTTATTTCTTCATATGCAGGTTTACACTGACGTAGAGTTATTTTTCATATGCACGTTTACACTGACGTGGAGTTATTTCTTCATATGCAGGTTAACACTGACATAGAGTCCGTCGGTGGTTTAGGTGAATGCTAGGGGCACCGTCCATCCATAGGGGCACCCCAAATGAGGGGAGAAAAAAATTCAAATTCAAATTCAAAATTTAAAAATTCAAAATTTGTAACTTTTGCTGTGTTTTACTGGTACTATTTTCTCTATGTCATGACAAGTTGACAATGTAGATCACAGGGTGCCACAAAGCCTTGCGCCTTAGAATCTTTTATGACAACATTTTAATTCTCATCATGTACCTATTTTAAATGACAAAACAAACACAATTACAACAAAGACACATTTTGTATCTTGTACATTGGTATGCATATTTTTCACCATTGTTTTGGCAAGCCCCTATGCGCTGCATTCCCCCTTCTTGCACTCTGAATTCAAAAGTATATATATATATATATATATGTGTGTGTGTGTGTGTGTGTGTATATCATGTTAAAAGACCAAAGCCCTCTGGAGCCCAGGGCAGAAAAAGAAGAAGAGGAGGAAGAGGAGGAAAAACGGGAAAAAGACATAGGTAATGTGATGAATGAATAGTTTATTGCGTAGTAGTGATGTGTTGGTAGCGAACGAGTCGGCTCTATGAGCTGGCTCCTTTACGTGTATGATGGGAGCTGGCTCCTGTCTGAGAGCAGATTTCTTTTTTCTTTTTTTGTTGTTAATTAGTACAAGACAGAATAATAGGATGACCTTTTCGCCACACTGCACGGCCACAGGCACTCCATGCACTGACTGAATGTTGTGTTGATGTGCGTACTGTGTGACCAGTCACGTGTGATGACAGACAAGGATCATACCAGGATCATACCAGGATCATACCAGGATCTCCTGCCATCTTCCGCAAGAAATTGAAAACCCACCTCTTCAGAACCCACCTGCCCCCCACTGCCTAACCTCCCTTTCTGTACATAAAAAATTATTGTTAGTTGCTTTGGCTAAAAGCGTCTGCCAAATACCAAATTGTACCATCAGGTTAAAAGGGGGTAGGGGTGGGGAGGGGGGCTGACGGTCTACAGAGCACAGAGATGAGAGGAGTGCACGAACCCCAAAAAATAACATGAATGACATGTTGATAACGAAGTAGCATTTCGATGTGAAACGCAAATTTACAACGTTCAGTATAAATAAAACGTTTAATACACATATATAATAGTATTTTTATACCAAACATAATGTAAAATAATGGTATTCTGGAAATTATAAGGTTTAGTATAATTACATCGAATAATTTAAGTGATAAACATGCACACATACGAGTCAAAGGTCAAAACATTGTTAAATTTGGCTGAATTATAAAGAGCTGGATCTTATTGCTGAGCTGAGCCAAATGATCCAGCTCACTGAAAAGAGCCTGAATTCCCTCTATTGCGTAGTATCTCACAGTAGTTACAGTTGGAGCAGAGTGTTACTATCTTCCTTTGGACGATAGTAACGTTCACTAATTTAATAAATAGCTAGAGTTAACGTCAGTCACTCCCACCTTAAATTCATTAGGGAAAGTCAGAAGGACTATTCAGGTGTTTAGGAAATATCCTTCAACATAATTTTGAGAAATACACTTTCTCTTTTAAGTGTGCTGCATGAACCATCCACTGTCTGCCTCAAGAAACCAGACATGCCTTTTTATCGACATCTTAGTCAAGTTAGCCAACGTTATCCCTGCTTGTAATAGTCAATTAAATGCTTTTCCTTTTCCATCCCCTCTTGGAATTAATAGTCATAAGCCCTTGCATTTTCATTACTGATTAGTCTTATATGTATAGCAAACAGCATACATCATGTGTTTACACACACACAACACAGAAATCATGCAAGACTGTGCAATGAACTCTCTGTTTTTGCCTTTCTTTCTTTCTTTCTTTCTTTCACTTCTCCCTTTTTCTTGATCTGTCTTCTTCTCTTAATTGCCATTCTCATCCACTTCTCTCTCTGTCTCCATCTCATCTCCCTCTTTCTTTTTACCATGATTTTTTTTCTTATGGGCTGAACACATGTCAGAACCTCTGATACAATGGATAACCTTGACCCCGGTTCTCATTCATCTGTCTGCCATGTTCTCTCAGCTTCACATGGCAAACAGTCAGAGCTGCTCTCACAAGCCTTCCACCGAAAGCTTTTCTGTTCCCAAGCGGAAATGGAAAGATGTTTTTGCTTGTTTGTTTGTTATTAGTCATCCATTCATTCTGGAACGTTATGCTCTTATTTTCTTAGAAATGCAATTGGAAGAACTTTTTTTGCGTGTGTTTGAATGCATTTAAAATTTTCCAGTAATAACAATTGTGCTGTCAACTGTCGGTAACCCCCTCAGTGTGGCAATGTTGATTGATAGTGAGAATTGGAATGAGAATATGCTTTACTTTTGTAATTTGATTATTTTTTGCTTTGTTTGCATTGATGTACAACTCTATCAAAATACAATCAAATTTGAAAATCAATTATAACACACACTGTGCTGTGTTACCCTTTCACACAGTTGATAGTCTCTTAAACTCAAATTACATTGCCCAGTGTTTGAGACATGAGAATACATTCTAAACAGTTTTAACATGAAAAGTGGTCTACTGGCAGATTAAGAGCACAGTCTTGTTTGAGTGACCAAGACTGAGGATAAGGTACTGCATCTACGCTTGGAGGGATGAAACACGTAACTCAGTGTTAGCAGGTATTCACTGAACCAGAGATGATACATATGATCATGAATATGAAAAAAGTGATTCAAATATTTGAAATATATATTTTTCCTTTCATTACTGATGTCAGTGTAACTAAAGCACAGGTAATGAGTTATCTTGTTGTATTGGAAGCCACTCAGTGCAGCCCTTTTGGGTTGTCTAGTCAAAATGATGCTGCCTTTCATTAATGCCTGTCACAATGAATACGTTTCCATATTTCAGAGTTTCCTGGAAACTCCATATGTTTCATCATTATCTTCCATTGTCATACATCTACTCGGCCTTGTGCTAATTGTAACTGGGCAAACGCGAACACGCGCGCGCGCGCACACACACGGTGCCAGGGGGTGAGTGAAGCTGGCTCATGCTTCAGTTTGCATGAATGTGCTTTACGGGGCCTGCAGCTCAGTGCCTGGACGATAGGACCATGTTTTCTCGCTCATTAATGACAGATTAACGTTTGCTCCTTCATTTCCTCCTCTGTTCCGCGAAGAGCCCAAGTGAATATGCAGATTTCTCGTACAGTCACAGGATAATGAGGTACAGGCACATTAGAAACACGCGAACACACGTGAACACAATGCTCGTCAACCCTGACCTCACGGCTCATCGTGACTGAATAAATTATTCACATAAAAACCATTTAATATCCAAGAGGCCATTTAATATCCAAACTTCTGAACTGCT